>NC_056728.1:1626685002-1626902502 GCF_019279795.1 Protopterus annectens | reverse complement strand
CCTGGTGGTGGCACCAGTGAGGTGACAAAAGCCACTTTCTCTATTGTAGACTGGGTTGGTAAATGACAGATGTGCTACCCTGTAAGTGATGGCATTTCCATTGCACAGCCACTTCTTGATGTAAGCCCACTTCATCTGAAGAGAGCAAACCCAGTTAGAAGTACACAGCTAGCCTGAATACACTAACCCTGATATCTCTGTTCCATTCCCTGGTAGTAATAGTTTGATGGTCATCAGGTCCTATTATCTGGGAAAATGAGACCCACCAAGCAAATGGACATGTCCAGGGAATGTTTCCAACAGGCAGTGGCCCTGGAGAAAATGCAAACACAAGATATTTTAGTAATGAGAAGCCAGCAATAGCTGGTCAAAGAAAAAAAAAAAAGAGAGAGAAAGAAAGCTAGCCATCAGAGGGTAGTTCAAGGTTTTCTACTTTTTGTTTCCCTGTACTTACCTCATGCACTTGGCATGTGTAGCAGAGGGACAAGTAATGGAATGACAAAGGAGAAAATGCACTCACCTCCAAAAGAGGCATTCCCTCCAGGCATCTTGACTCATCTAGTATGCATGAGCAGTGAGCGTCCCTGTTTCCACCAGGAAGTTAGTACAGTCCAGCGTGCCACCAAGTATACACAACCTCTCTCTCCCTCCTGAGAGAGGCAAATGGGGCCATGCCCTTTCATTCATCCATCCCCTTCACTGCCTGACTCCTCTAGTGTAAGGGGACACTATTTGAACTCCAGCTGAACTCCAGTAATCTGGGTCACAGTCAGGAATCCAGCCTCTGTACCATAGAGCCAAGCTAATTTTATAGGTTCATAGGTAGGTACTAGGCTTTCTGCCCGAGGGCATTTATAAGCCTAGCCAGAGTGTGTCAGCTTTCGCCGCCCCCTTGATTAATTAACTGATCCTCTGTCAAGCAGAGCCAATGAAGTGATCCCAGGGGTGTATTTTCTGTTACCCATCCACTCATCAAGGTTTCTCTTGAAGAGTGTTAGTGAGGGGCTGTGCCTGATGTAATTTGGAATTTTGTTCCAAAGCATGGGTAGTATCTGTGACAGGAATCTATCCCTCCAGCATGTTCTATTTATTTATTTTTTATTTATTTTACATTTGTTTACCGGGATAGTCCGACTGGACACAGGTCCATTTTCAGCGGAGGCCCGGGGAGAAAAGCTCCAAGTATCATTTACAAAACAGGTAAAGCAAAAAAGCTCTTGTTGTGGTGAGGTTTAGCTCACTAGAGCGCATGGCTTGCAGTGACTTGGATTTCTTTAGGTGGGGCATGTCCATCAATTCTGAGTTGGACATGGCTTTGTAAGTCAGGCAGAGATTACCTCTGAGTAAGTAATATGCCACTGAGTACAGCTGGAGTTTTTTCAGTCGGGCTGCATAGGACATATGTTTGAGACCAGTAATCCTCTTGGTGAGGTACTTTTGTGGTCTTTCCAGCTGTTGGAAGGGTCTTGTGAGGTACATCCCAAATGGGGCATTGTACTCTATGATGAGTCTAATGAGTGACGAGTAGAGGAGCACTATAACCTCTTTATTTCTAGATGTGAACCCTTTAGTAATTAGATGGGCCACATAGAAGGATTTCCTAACTACTTTGGCAATATGATTGTCAAAGGAGAGATTACTATCTACCTGGGTCCCCAGATCTCTTATTACCTCTTCTGTATTAAGAGGGCTGCCAACTATGTGGTAATTTGTGGGTGTTTTGTTTTTCCAAACCGGGATGACTATGCATTTTTTGGCATTTAGCTTGAGGCCATGACTTTGACACCAGGTGTCCATCTCAGTAAGGCCCTTTTGGAGGATGTCCGTGTCAGCCGGAGAGTCAATTATGGCTCCCAGTTTGCAGTCATTGGCAAACTTGGTTAGCCATAGTCCTCCTGTGTTTGCCTGTACTTTTGAGAAGTATATGCCGAACAGTAGGGGTCCCAGGACTGAGCCTTGCGGGACACCACTTGTAACTGGTTTAGAGTTGGACCTGGAGCTCGCTATTCTTACCGTGTGAGTTGGCAACCCATCTCGTGACGTAGGGGTTTATGTTCAGGCTGGTGAGTTTTTCTGTAATAATTGAGTGGGGAATGGTGTCCAAAGCCTTGGCGAGGTCAATATTTTGTGGTATAACTCGAACCAATACGTTATCTGACTTCATTGTTTCTTCAGCTAAAAGAAAAGTGTGACAGTTAAGAAATTAGTGATTTTATTAAAAATTATTCTTTAAATGAGACATCTGTCACACAGTAGTTTTGCTTTGTATATTATTTGTTTGAATGTCAGATGTACTTTCAAAGCAGTAATTTCACATGTTGTGATGTGGGTGTGTATGTAATGATGCGTCTCCTTCTTTATCCTTCACAAAATCATTGTTTACATCTCTGGCTAGGACAAAATACAGAGAAATATCAACATTTTAAATGTAAGTAAGTTAACATGCTTTTTTTTGGGGGGGGCACCTTACTTTTATCTTCCACCACATTTAATGGACTAAACATTTCTTGCTCGGCAAACAAGAGGTGGCAGTGAATAGCATAGAGTGTGTTCAATTTGTGTAAAAAAAAATATTTTTACAACAGATTGTTAAACCCTATTCCCAAAGAAACCACTAGGGATTTAAGGCTCTGAATATCAATATCAATATAAATCATTTATTTTTCACATAAAAGACATAATGGGATTAAATATGTATTTATTTATTTATTTTATTTTTTTCTGAAATGCAACTGTTGTGGTAGTTATCATAAAGATACCATGCATAGTGAAAATCATTCACGCAACTTCTGTAAGATTTTGGACTTAATTCAGAAAATAAATAGTAATAGGTCTAAGCTGTCAGCGAACAACTTTACCAGTATAGAAAACTGTGGGAACCTCAGTGGCTGGTTAAATGTACCAGGATCACTGAGCAGTTTTCAAAACATGGCCACCCTCACACATCTTTTTTCTTTCTCTGATAAAAAGGGGATGATGATGATGATATTTTCCACCCTCACTAACAACTGGATTACAACACATTTAGTGAGTTTAAGTACATGGCAATTGTCTTTTTTTTTTCTTCTGAAGTGGATTGCTGCACTACTAAGGTCAGTTGCATTGGGTATTATGCGGCTGGATTTCTCTGAGTTACCCAAATGAGACCAACTGATACTCTGAAAACTATTTCTTTATAAATAGCATACCTTCAGAGAGGGGCTGATCTTCATATGCATTCCACACATGGAATGCAGTACCTGCTCAGTAGGGTAAGACAGCGTGCAAGCATTTTATTCTGTTGCACTACTAAATTTATGAATTAGAGCAGGCTTTGGAACGTTATTCTGTGGTAATACCAACCTTATTCTACAGCACAAAATAATTATGAATGGCAGCATTTGAAAACCTAAATCCCACTGACTAGTAAAAACCATAAAACTAAAATAAATAGCAAGCAAGGAAACAGAATGCTATGTAAAAAAATTTAATGACTTCATCTTTAATAACACCTCTTCAGAATACACAAGCTCACATAAAAAAAAAAACATTTGAATAAGATTACTTTAGAACAACAAATTAAAACCACTTTGATGAAATTCTGTAAGTGTCTGCAAACTACAATCAAATACATTAATTATGCTTCAAATCCCGTTCAAAAATGAAGATGTATATGAAAAAGTCCTTAATACATATCCAACTAGCTCAACTTTATTTTCTTCTTTGAGAGTTTAATTTCAACAAGCTCCTAATTGGAATTAATTTATTGATTTCAAGAAATACAGCAGCATTTAGCTTAAGTTTCCATTCCATTTTCCCTTCAAACTGATGTCCAAATATAGACTATCCAAAAAGAAAAAAATGCATTTCTGAACTTTAGCCATATTAAACAGTACTCTACATTATTCTGAACCTATTCATAATGATGCCGCCTATTCTGACCAAAAACACATTCCCAACATACTTGCATAAAAAATTAGTGAACCTCCCAACCCAGATGTATATTTAAAGTCATTAAATATATTAATTCCTTACTCTGTCATTTATCTGTAAAAAATAACTTTCTGGAAGTGCTAGCTAAGACCAAAAATACTTCCTTCACCAGACTTGACAATACACTAGGTTGCTTAATTGTTTTAAATATATTTTTTAAGATACATTCGTTAAACCTTTTCATCCAATTTAGCTACCAGTTTGTCCATGAAGAGTAGCAAGCTGCAGTGGTGATGCCCCTTCATCAGGCTGGCTTTACAACTGTCCCAGGTAATTACAGACCTTTCAGCCTTACAAGCTTCATCTGCAAAGCTATAGAACATATTATAACTGACCTCATAAACTGTAATATCAAGAATCATATTACCCTTGTCCACTGACAGTGTGGATTTGTGAAGTGCAGATCCTGTCTATTTTATCATGCAAACTTGTTAGAAAAGGCTACAAAGGCTGCAGATGGTATCCATGAAGTGCATGCAGAATATCTTGACATGGCCAAGGTCTCTGGCACTTATCCCCATGCTCGCATCATAAAGAAGTTAGATGCTTTAAAAACTGATCCATATGTAGTAAGTTGAATAGCAAACTAGCTAAAAGACAGACCGCACACAGTACAGCTTGCAAATGCCTCATCAGAAAGTAAGAAAGTGACATAGGGTTCATAGGTTCATAGCTTAGTACTAGGCTAACTGCCCTTGCGAGCCATTTTAAGTCTAGCCAATTATCCCCTGTGAGATGCAAACCCTGTACCTTGTGTTTGTAAGGCAAACACCTTAACCATTAGGCCACCCTCCCAAGGGTTGTTATTGAATCATCCTATGTCACCAAAAATCTGCAGAATGAACTCGCCCTCATAAGCTCATCGCATACTAAATAAATAGGCTCAAACTAAATGCTAAGAAATGCAGCATCATCATGGTGGTAGACAACCCTTCCCCTCATTATATTGTACAGACAACCCACCAGTCATTAATGAAAATGTAGGATCATAGGGTAGTACTAGGCTAGCTGTCCTTGTAAGCCATTTTAAGCCCAGCCAATTTCCCTTCAAGTGTGAAAATCAAATCCGGTACTTTGTGTCCACAAGGTAAACACCTTAATGATTATGCCAACCTCCCACCCATAAACTATTGTTCTTCATAAGACTTAATTGCTGACAGTAGGATACAGATGCATGCTCTTCTAACTACACACACACACACACACACACACACACACACACACACACACACACATTGAATGCAGTGAGACTAGAACCACTACCTAACTAGTTACACAAGTAAGAGAACACAATACATCAAGAAAGCAACGCCAAACTGGTGTTTGCCACCACCAAAACCAAACAAAAAACTGTACATCACACAAGCATCATGGCTCAAGTATTGTAATCATTGACCTGGGTACCCGGGTTGATAACAACCTTTCTTTTGACCATCACGCAGCAATGGTTGTCAGGAAATAATTTCATTTAGTCCACCTAACTGCCAAATTCATACCATCAGTGTATAAAAAGTAATAACTTCTTTGTACTGAGCATTGCTGAAGTCAGTCGTCAAGTGCAATGTCCCTTTTGGAAGTATCACAACCAGGACCTCTGCAAGGATGGCAGGCGCACAGGCCAGAACTGGTCTGTTTTTTTGTGTTTATACACATAAAATATTTATGCTCCAGTTGGGTGCTGGCTTTTTGTCCTTTTGGAAGTATCTCACTAAATATATCAAATAACTCAAAAGACTTCAAAGGTTCTTAACCAAAAAGATTACATGCTTAAAGTCCATGAGCTACTAGAAGATGCTGGAAGCTCTCTCCAATTGTTCATTGTCTCATAGATGTTTGAGGGAAGATCAATGTCACACTTACCCTTGCACAGTTGTACTATAACTGCTTTATCTCTGCAAGTCCAATATCTCCAACAATTCTGTAACTAGGGCCCTAAATCCTTACCAACAGATAAGTCAATCATGGGGCAGGGATAGATTTATAACCTAGCATATCTCAAACCTCTGGAATTAACTTCCCCTACATGTTAAGCAGCATGATGCACTTTCCATAAACAAAACCCAGATGATGGCATGGGTATCCTCAAATTACTCAGGGATTGTGTGGTATGACCCAAGTGATTGGAAGATGCGAATGGTTATAAGACTCAGTGGCCTTGAAATACATATAAAAAATGCCAGCCACAATAATTTGTGCCAATACAGAGCATTGTCTGTATGATTCTTCTTTAAAGCATAATGATGCTCATGTGTTCTCTGGTTCAACCTTTGTGCAGTTTTACCCACATAAAAATCTTCATAATTTTGACAACTGTCCAAATATACTACACCTGCAGACATATATTTGTAATGTTTGTTTGATCATATTATTGGGACTATATCAGAACATCGAAGTATTAAAACTTCAAATGTTCTGATATCGAACACTATTCAGCGAACACTAAGAATAGCGAAGCTGCAGAACAGCGAATTCTTTCCTCGGGAAATAATTTGGTTGGCCGTTTCTGTGGCTTCGCTATTCTTAGCGCTGTGGTGGAAAGTTATGGGTTGGGTTCAGGTAAGTGTGCAATTGTTTGTACGTTAGGGTTAGGGGCGGGTTAAGTGAGTTAGGGTTAGGGTGCGGGTTAGGCGTGTGTGCGATAGTCACAGACTTTAGGGTTAGGGGTGGTTTAAGTGAGTTAGGGTTAGGGCGCAGGTTAGGTGAGTGTGTGATAGTGATGTACCTTAGGGTTAGGGTTTGGGTTAAGGTAAGTGGGTAGATAGTAGTGTATGTTTAGTTTAGTGTAGTGTTAGATGTAGGAATTTAAGTGTATGTGTGTGGTTGCTGTTTGATTGATGTGCTTGTGTTGTGTGTATGTGTTTCGGAGCAGCAAATTTTTTCCATGGGAAAAATTTGCTGCTCTGAATGTTTGATAATTTCATGTTTAGATGTTTTGGGGCCGATGAAATAGCATTCGCTATTTTCATCTTTCGATACCATGATATAACACATATTATTTTATCTTATTCAGTTACTAGAACATTTGGGGAGGTAAAGGTTACAGAAAGGTTTTCAGACTTTTCACAGTCCACCTTCCTCAAACCACACACACATCCTTGAGTATCTATTAAATACCTCAGACTATTTTGGTGAACACATAAAAAGCATAGGCTGAATTCCACAGAAACTCTATCAGGTGATACATGTTGGTTTGGAAAAGTACTGCACTTGATTGCAAGTGGAAAGGTAAATTCTACCTGTGTGTAAAATATCTCGAACCTCTGTGGAGTGTACTACATTAGAGACATTGCTGTCCATTTTCATCCATGTTGTCTGGGAACGGTATCAGGGTTTGAAGAAAATCTATATAACCACTGGGAAGTGTACTACATTAAAAACAGTATTACCACTGTCCTTTTTATCTGGTGTTAGGAAAATGTGTTTTTTCATCCTTAGGTTTCAGTCATCAGTCATAAGCAATTGGAAATAACAACTACAGATGAAGTAGAGTTTATTTGTCAGCAATCTGCCCATATGAAACCTTTTATTTTTCTTTCTTCATATACCTGCAATACTGTTTTGTACGTAACATCAAATATTTTAAGGGTACAAAGCTTTTATTTGTTCACTTGATAAAGACTGTGATTGATGTCTTACTTTTCCAGTGAAGTGCTCCCACACAGCATTGAAGTGACTGTTGCTATTGATGATTTATTAAAAGAGTGAACAGTAGCTGAAATCTGTATTTCCAACTACCAGTTTGATTGGTGTCAGTCTTCTGTGAATACAGGTAAGGGGTACTTCACTGGACAGAGATCAGTAGCCTTTCCTGGGAAATATTGTAAGGGTACATGTGTGTGAAAACCAGTTTGGTTTAGCCTCAGTTACTTATGGCAAATTGGAACTAAAAGGGACTGGACTCAGAATGAGGAAGGTATAATTCTGAGGAGTTAATGACTATAACCACTGAGAAGTGCACTTTATTAGAGCTTTTTATTATAATTGTGTTAGTCATTTTTAAAGATTGCAAAATTATTGTTCTTAAAATGTTTTGTAATAATTTGGAGCTTTTCTTCCCAGGCCTTCACTAAAAATGGGGCTCTAAACAAGTCTAAATAAATAACTATGCTTTGCCACTGACTGTTTGCAGTTTCTCTATATGTGATAGGTGTTGGTCATGACTTAGAAAAGTAGTGCACATTTGCCATAAATTCTTAAGGCCAGTCACTCTCTTGCATACATATTTCAGTGGCAGTGCTACAGATTTGGGGTCATAAACACTGCTATTCATTATATCATCTCATGAGCAATCAGACAGAAAGACAGAAAACACACACACACACACACACACACACACACACACACACACACACACACACACACATGCACGCTTAATCAAGATCTGGCTTAGTAAATGATTCTTTATGTTACTGGTTGTATAATTAAATGCACATATGCAGTTACCCTTTTCCTTCTGCAGTTAGCCTAATTCCTTATAAAATGAAAATTAAATAGTTAACTTTATAAGCACCCAACCTTTTCAGACCTAGTCATGCATCCCAGTTTGAGAGCGGTAGTAATAAACAAAACAGAGATGCGATGTAACCTACTTAGAGAACAGTAATAATCTGTTTTTGGACAAGAGGAATCGGCGAACACCAGACACCAGACACACATTAATGCACAATTTCTATCCACAATATAGAATGGCTCCTTGTCACACATGGTTATCTTTTACTTACTTGTCATTTAGCTTCTTAAAGCTCATTTGCTCACAGATGCCAACACCCATTTCTGTATTTCATTGCAAGACACTCCACTACACAGAGTGTGCCTGCAAATACACTTTGCCTGAATTTGTTTAACCTTGGAAGCAGTATTTTTATAGTATGAGATGTAGATGCAAAGCCCAGCAATGCTGGGTGCAGGAAGGCTTGCCACTCTGCAAAAAAAAAACTTTTTAAAACTCACTGATAATCACATGCATACAGTGAGTCAAGTGATTGACAGTGATATTCTGAAACTTGAGCAGTTGCTTTCAAGTTTATAATTTTAATAAATTTTTTCTAGGATACTGGCTACTATACATTCTGGTCAGTTTTACCTGACTGTAAGCTAACAAGGTATAAGTAACCTGGGACGAGGGCTTCTGATACTGCACACCTGACTTTTTTGGTAAGCCCTGGCAATCTACTTTTGATCTGAGATTTAGGGCAGCATCTACACTGATTATTTTACAACTGTGAGTAACTCATGGTGGCTTGCACAGCCTTCATTTGCATATTCTACACAGAGATGCAAGCCATCTTTCATAATTTCACTTGGTCAAACATCTCTCGCAAGCCTGGGGCAGCACCTTGTTATGAGCATACATTGTACTGAAATGTGGCCTTTATGTCTATACATTTAAATGTCTACATACCCTATTAAAAATGTCTTTGGTAGCATAAGGACAACATTGCTGTAATAATGCAACCTTGTGCTGACATAAACCTACTAATACAGGTGTATCTTTGGAGATTATGTTTTTTTTCTATTATTGTTAACTAGATACATTTGTTAAGCAAAATTTATTCATTTGACGGAGGATCAAAGAACACTGTATGTTTAAAATTTGCAAGTTTAATTGGCAAAATCAAAACTAGGATTATAAGATGAAACAGCTCATAGCCTTAAACCATATATGCTAATAATAATACACATTTGTTAACCAGATAGCCCCACTGGACACATAATCCCTTTTCAGGAGTGACCTGAGAGCAATGTCTAGTTAAGTGACTCTATCTCAGGGTCACATAGTAGGCAAATGAGTGCTGAAAGAATCAAACCCTGTACCACAGGAACTATACTTCAAAGCCTTAACCCCCTATTCCAACTACTAGACAGCATTGCCTATACTGCCAGAATAAACCTGACATACTGCACAAACTGTGTCAGTGAAAAATGTTTCACACTTTTAAAGGTGACAACTAAACATCTATAGTCAAGTGTTTTACTTCATAACTGGTGTGTGAGTGTGTGTGTGTAGTTGTGAGTGTGCATACGTGTGTGTATTGGGGGGCATGTGTGGGTGTGCACATATTCACATATGCACATGTCTGTGTGTGTGTGTGTGTGTGTGTGTGTGTGTGTGTGTGTGTGTGTGTGTGTGTGTGTGTGTGTGTGTGTGTGTGTGTGTGTGAGCGCATGCGCATGAGTCCGTACATGCGGATGCATCCACACATCACTTGGTAACACATATGAGGTTATACAAGTGCAGGTCTTCTTGGTATAATCAGCAAATAGATAACTGTGCAAATGGATGCCCTTCTTGTGATATATGGCTGACAGATCCATCTAATGCTATCTGATTGCTTCATGGTTTTCTGAATGTCAAATGACTTTCGTAGCTTCTGTTCTCTTTTTCTTATTTGTTGGGAAAATATACAAACAAAGTGAAATATTTTGCAGAAATAGGCCAGCCAGGGGAACATTTAAAGAGCATACTTTTGGTAAACAGATAAAAGAAATAAATAATGCATACCACATCACAGTTAGTCTGATCAGTTTGTGAAAATTAACATTCTTCTGTAGGCAGCCTTTATCTTCACATGAGAGAAACTAAAAAGTCATCAGAGTTTCCTAAGGAAAATATCCTTTTTGATCTAAGCCACATTAACTGTCTTTGTCCATATGGATAATGGTTGCAGACATATTACAGCAGTGCCATGGTATTTACTCTCAAGAATTACTGTCAACAAGGATTAATGTCAACACTTTGTCCACATCTGTCTGAGTACCACATGCCTAGAGGAGAGGATTATGATTTTCATGCCTGACTTCTTGTAGCTGAGACTACAGTTAGCCCCTCCCCCAGACCCACATCATTTTCAATTGGGTGTCAGTAAAACAAGGGAAGTGGTAGGTAATGTTGAAGCATGCTATTACTGTTACAATGCCGAATAAGGGATTCTGATCTGATGATGTGATATGTTACAGACATGAGTATCCCAGCTGAGTAATGTAGACACGTCTTCGTTTATTAACAATATAGCATGCTGTAACAACATTATGTTGGAATATAAAGTTATCGGACTCAGACTAAAGTGCACACACAAAATAGTAGCAGATAAAATGCATTATAAATGTAATTTAGCACAAATAAACTGTTTACTCATTGTCAATACCAATAGTCTCAGCTACATATGTACAGTTTAAACATGATATGCCACCAAGTATTGCCTTTAGAGCTATCACACTGAAATAAGCTAATAAAATAAGCAAACAAGAATTATTATTATAAAATGAAATAGATAAACATTCCTTCCAAAGATGAATTCTTAAAAATTACCTCCGCAAGAAACTAGGAAGAGCTAATAAAAATGAAAACAGCAATAAGACAAACAAACTGCTGTGCCAGCATATGGGATGAAAGCAGAATAGCAAAGGGTTGTCAATGCATGTTTGTTTGTGTCTTTCGGATTTTCCCAGTTAGGGGTCGCCACAGCGGAACTCCGGTCCGCTAATGATTGGAAGTGGATTTTTACATACCTGGTTACCAGCCCTGACACACAACCTTCAACGAAGGCACGCCCCATTCACGTATGCCTCCACACAGAAGACGCTTTAGCTGAGAATCGAACGGAACAACATTTTGCTATGAGGTGACAACGCTACCGCAGCACCACCATGAATGCATGCAAATACAAAATAAAAATTAAAACTAGCTTTTCATCCTTAGAGCTTCTTAAAGAAACACATTGCTTCTTCTTAAAGAAACGTTGCTTTTTGGGGTATTTTATAAGGTTTCTCAAGAAAATCCTGGTCAAACATTACTTTAACTTTGACATCCTGTTTAGAGTCAAAATTCAATAGTACTTCACAGCGCCGTATATGAGTTCAAGTAGTGACTTACTAGTAAAGGATAGGTGTCATTTGAATTCCTAAAGATCTGCTGCTGTAAAGTTTCTAATGATTAAACATTTGGGTTGAGCTTAAGAAAAACGGAACAATGCAGCTACCTAGACACCAGTGTTTAGAGGAGCTTAAAAGTATAGTTGCTTGTTTTCCACTTAATTTGACAACTACAGAAACTAAAAAAATAATAAATAATTGTTAATTATCCACAGGTAATGCTTTCTTGCACATGCATACAGATATGCACACTCTCTTTCATTGTCTACAACTGCCTCAGTTAATTAAAAGTTTTAATCAAGAATTAAAGAAATAGCTAATGTGGTAATCACATGCATGTAGTGCGTGTACGTACATGCATACACACACACACTCAAACAATACATGCATTCTGTTGTTCCTATTTGCTTTGGTAAAGGGTGCTTTTAAACATCAAAAAGAGATTGTTTGCTTAAATCCACACAGCATTCTCCGGAGTGTAATGACTCAGTCTATGAATTTGTGTAGAATGTTCCTCATGTGTAATACGTTTGGGTCTTTGTGCCATTATTCCTATTCCCACCTCAAACTGAGGGGTATGGAAATGGGTCCCAGCAATCCGCTCCATGCTATCACATCACCTTCTGTCAAAGCAGATT
This sequence comes from Protopterus annectens, assembly GCF_019279795.1. NCBI lineage: Eukaryota > Metazoa > Chordata > Ceratodontiformes > Protopteridae > Protopterus > Protopterus annectens. The sequence continues at coordinate 1,626,890,020 of NC_056728.1, read as the reverse complement.
GTCAGAAGGCAAGTAAATCACAGCACCCTTTCTTATTCTTTATGACTCAGAGTGGGGGAAGTAAGCCATTTCAGTGGTCATGAATAAGGAACTTTAAACAACTGCAACATCGTTTGTTTGCAGTAACTCAAATAATATTCACTTATCAAATCCTACAAATAAGTAGTCATGAAATATGTATGTCTTCCTTGCTGTCTTGAGACCCCAAAACACTTTTCCAAAATTCTACTTCCAATCCATATCAAGCCTTAGGAAATAAGTGATTTCTGACCAATTCTGTATAAACCCCCAACCTGTGAGAGATGCACTTATATAGCCAAACTGGTAGCAAAGCTCTCTTCACCCAAGACTGGACTAGACAGTCAAGAGGAGAAGGTAAACACTTGCACCACACAACACTCATCACACAGTCCCTCAAAACCTACACCACCAACACACATAGAAACACAAAACATACACCTACATTCATGGAAGCTCTCAAAAAAAATCTACCCAAGCAACAGGGACCTCCAAAGCAAAAATGCAAGCAACCTCCACCCCCCAACACAACCCAAATGCCACATAGCCCACAAACTAAGTGTCCCAATCAACCGCAGCCTAAGGCATAACAACGTACCCAACACTCTAGTCATAGGTGACTCTATAGTCAGGCACACTAATATTCCACTCACCAGGCTAAACAAGGAGAAAGTTACTGTCAGCTGCCTGTCAGGTGCCAGGATCCGCCACATAATGCATGCACTCAGGTCACTCCACAACAAGTACAAATATGACTTTGTCAATGTTCATGTTGGTGTGAATGAACTGAGATGTACCTCCCTGGACTACATGAAAAGAGACATGGAGGAGCTGTCCGATCTTGTAGCCCAGGCAGGTATGACCCTAGCCCTGAGTAGCATCCTGCCATCACCTAGAATGATACCACAGTACAAGGACAAAATGATTGACTTCAACAATTGGCTAAGCTTCTGGTGTCATTCTAAGGGGATCCAGTATCTGTCTGCCTGAGATGACATGATCGACAAACCACGATGCTTTGCCAGAGATGGCCTGCACCTGTCACCCTTGGGATTCCGGATAGGCTCTTGCTACCCCTATAGTACCTTTTTTAGGCAAGGTTCAAATGACAAATTCACCACCTTAACAGGTACAAGCAAGCAAAATCTAAGGGTAATGCTACTTAATGCAGGAAGTCTAAACCTCAAAATACACTCACTTGAGGCACTCCTTAAAATGGAGAACATCGACATCTGTGCAGTGACAGAGACCTGGCTCAAGGCTCCAGAGAGCACCCCTGCATTACCAGGCTATAATTCATACTACACCTTTCGGCCACCTAACCTGGACCGAAACACTAAAGACGGAGGCGTGTCCATATTCATGAAGGATATCCACACCTCCAGGCTAATTGCTCAGCATAATGCATCCGAGATTATCCAAGTGCAACTAACTTTGGGCAAGACCACAATCCAAACTGTAGCTTGCTACAGATCCCCCACCATGCCCCAGGATTTCCATTCCTCATTTCTTGATACACTGGAAAATATTAGGGTACAACCTAACATCCTAATAATGGGCGATTTCAACTACCTCATCATTAACTGGGAAAACTATTCATGTACCAACTCTTGTGCTCAACGTTTTCTAGAATTCATAAATTCCAACGCCTTGGATCAACTTATCCACACCCCCACCAGGGGCAGCGATATCCTAGACCTGGTCATTACCAACATGGGCAACCAGTGTTCCACACCAGAGGTCAATTCCTCGTTGGTCAGATCAGACCACAAGCAAATCACCCTAGATGTCCACATTCCACCCACACCCCCCATTAGGGAAACCACTGTAAAAACTTTCTCCAAAGCCAACTTCATGCTTCTTAAGAGAGAAGTGGCAAACTTCATGACACCCATGCTGATGGACAATAGAGGTACGACTGCTGAATCCTATACAAATGCACTTTATAAGCACTTACATGAGTGCAAGGATCATGCAATCCCTAACAGAACCACAAAGCATTCTATAGCTATGTCAAGAATCTCAATGGTAACACTCAGATCTGCTCTGAGTTACAGCACAATGGCTCTAAATATACAGAATCAACTGATATTGCCAACATCCTGGTAGATAGGTTCAGTACTAACTTTACCCATCTCTCACCCCCTAAAGACCCCATCTCTATACCGGAAGAATGCAAAGTTCCTGTAATCACGGCTACACAATTAAAAACACACTCTCCAAAGCCAAGAACACAGCATCCATGGGACCCGACAACATCCCAGACTGCATTCTACATGAACTACAGAATGAACTGGTACCCCACCTAAGTACCATGTTCAATCATAGCCTCACCTCAGGCTTTGTGGCCACTGAATGGTGCACAGCAATCCCATTCCACAAAGGGGGAGCTACCACGGACCCTGGGAACTACCGCCCCATTTGCCTGACAAGCCTGGTCTGCAAGGCTATGGAACGTATCATCATGGAGTTTACAAACAATGACATTGGCAATCTTCAAACTCTGGACCCTACCCAGTTAGGGTTTGTAAAAGGCAGATCATGTCTCCTAAACCTGAAAGACTTCTTTGAAGCAGTCACCAAAGCCGTAGATGAGAGTAAGGTGGTTCACACAGCCTATCTAAATCTTGCCAAGGTTTTCGACACCATCCCCCACTCTGGAATTATAGATAAACTCAGTAAACTAGGTATAAATCCCTATGTCACAAGATGGGTTGCCAACTGGCTCATTGACAGATCCCACACTGTGAAAGTAGCAGACTCTAAATCCAACTTCAGACCAGTGACAAGTGGAGTACCACAGGGTTCAGTCCTAGGTCCTCTCCTGTTTCGTATCTACTTCTCTGAAGTACAGGCTAACAGAGAAGGTCTTTGGCTAACAAAGTTTGCAGATGACTGCAAACTAGGAGCCATAATCAAAACTCCTAATGATGTGGACATCCTAGAAAAGGGCCTCATTGAGACAAATTCCTGGTGTCAAAGCCATGGCCTCAAGCTCAATGCCAAAAAGTGCATTGTCATCCCTTTTGGTAAAAACTCTGTACCCATGAACTATCACATAGGCGGTAGTCTACTTAACACCAAAAGTGTGTTAAGAGACCTTGGTAACAGGTGGACAGTAGTCTCTCTTTTGATAATCACATCGCCACAGTAGTCAGGAAATCCTTCTACGTGGAACACCTCATCATAAAAGGTTTCTCATCAAGGCAAAAAGAGGTCATTGTTCCCCTCTTCTCATCACTCATTAGACCCATTATAGAGTACAACGCCCCTTTTGGTATGTACCTCACAAGACATCTACAACAACTGGAAAGGCCGCAGAAATACCTCACAAAGAGGATTACCAGCCTCAAACAAATGCCCTATGCAGACCGTCTCAAAAAACTCCAGCTTTACTCTGTCGCATATCGCCTACTCAAAGGCGATCTCTGCCTAACATACAAAGCTATGTCAAACCCAGAGCTGTTGAACATGCTCCACTTAAAGAAATCCCAATCGCTCTGAGCTACATGCTTTAGGGACCTAAACCTTGTCACCACAATAAACAGAACATGCTGGAGGGATAGATTCCTGTCCCAGAGACTTCCCATACTCTGGAACAAACTACCTATCTATATCAAACAAAGCTCCTCATTAGCACTCTTCAAGAAAAATCTTGATGATTGGATGGGAGATAGGAAATTCACCCCAGCGATCACTTCTGTGGCTCTGCTTGACAGGGGCACAGGAAAATAATTTTCTTGGGTTGCAAAAGCCAGGGTACCATTTGGCTATGCCTATACAGACCCTAGGGCCAATAGCATAGTACCTACCTATGAACCTATGAATCAGACCTTCTCCTATACTTTATCAAAAAAGGTGATCACCAGCAACCCTTTTACTACACGTATTTAATTTACCCCTCTCCATCTCTATTGATTTCCTATGATAATTTCCATTACTGATAACAAACCCCTTTGCTTGAGGACAAAAAGCTGCAATATCACCCTCAAAATAATAAAAAAGACATAAAAACCTTTAAACTTTCTAGCCCATTGCAAAACTAAAATGGTTCAATGACACATCTAGAGATTATTGAATATATAAATAAAAGTGTACAATTTAATCCTTCACAGCCGTAACTTTATAGTAAACATACTACTTTAAAAACTCTATACATATCTGCAAACAACATAGTCAAAAATATGTAACAGGATAATTTTCCTTATAACTGCCATGTTTGTTGCATTCAGATGGACATTTGACCTAGTCAACCACAGTCATCTCATTCAAAGGTTAGCTCACAACTCAGTCATAGGATCATAGGTTCATTGGTATATATTCTTCTAATGAACACCAGGGCCTTTATAAACCTAGCCATGCAAACCAACCCAATGGTATCCCCGGTAAAATGTGAGTTTTAACCGGGGGATTTGTTTGATAGGAAGGGTATGTTTGTCAGGAGGGCTATGTTAGTTAAAAGATTGCTAAAAGTTATGTGGGGAGGTGTGTTAGTTAGGGAATGTTTACTGTTGGCCTTCGTCTATAAGAGACAATGGGGTCAGCCCAGGGATGAATTTGCAATTTCCCATCCAAAGGTCTAGGTTAAATTTGAATAGGGTTAGGTATGGATTCTGCTTCACATGGATGGGGGTTCTATTCCAGAGCATGGGGATCCTTTGAGTTACATATCTGCCTCACCAGCGTATTGTATTTATGTTGCAGGCAAAGTTCATATCCCTGGATGTAGTGTTTCTGGTTGTGCAAAAGCTCCATCAGGGCCTGATCTAAGGATGTTTTATATTTCAAACACAGATTGCCTCTCAACAACCTGTAGGAGACTGAGTACAGAGACAGGGCTCTAAGGCAGTCTGTATATGACAGTGTGTTAATACCCTTGATTCTCTTGGAGAGCAACCTCTGTGGGCATTCCAGCTGTTGCATATGAGTAGTCAGGTACATGGCAAAAGGGGCATTCTACTTAATGGTGGGTCTGATAAAGGACAAGTAGAGTGGTACTATAACTTTCTTGGGATGGGATATCATATCAATACTTATAAGTTGGGTGACAATGAATGATTTTCTTACCACCGTGGTTACATGTTGGCCAAAGGCCAGATTACTTTCTGTATATGTTTCCAGGTTTCTAATTACTGGGTCAACTCTTAGGGGTATCTTATAAATTAAGTAATTTACTTGAGTAGACATTTTCCCAAAAAGTGCTATAATGCAGTTCTTTGTACTGAGTTGTAATCCATGACTTTGGCATCAGTCATGTGTCTGTGTTAGACCATCCTGCAGGACGTTGATGACATGGGGGGAATTTATGAAAGCTCCCAATTTGCAGTCGACTGCAAACTTAATGAGACAGAAGCCCTTGACATTTGCCTGACTACTGAGTAGTAAATGCCAAACAGGAGCGTTCCCAGCACGGAGCGCTGTGATAATCCATTGGTGACCTCCCTCTTGGTGGAGGTGTTCTAACCAGTCCTGATGTCTTTGGTTCTATCTGTGAGCCAGCTGGCAATCCATCAAGTTCTGTAGGAACTTATGCCTAGTTCAGTGAGTTTGTTGACAATACCTGAGCTACAATGGTTTAAAAATTGCACTGTAGATATATCTGCAGGAGATAAAGTAGGTTAATTCCTCTCTTTGACAAGAACCTCAGGCACTGGTGTTTCTCATAGAAGATTTCTATGATCTACTCTATTATCTTTCATCATGAAATTTCTTCCACAAGCTCCTGGATCCTAGGCAGTCTGGGTTAGACTAACAGACTGAAAGCTGGAGAAGCCAACTGGAGAGTGAGAGAGAGAGAGAGAGATAAACGTGCGCAGCAAATGCTGGTTCACCCATGAAAGGTGAAAGAGTATTAGCAGAATCCCACTGCAATACGTCCACCAGGATGACCCCACAAAGGAGTCTACATGCATTCAAAATGGAATCACAGGGCTGTTGTCACCGAGAGGCCAACTTAGCAGGCATTGCTATTTTGTTTCCAGGCAACAGGGAGAGAGTTGTGATGAGAGTACAAGAAATCTCATAACTTTTGCTGGATGATGGCCAAAATTATTGCCCTAAATGGTTTTCTGCACCCCCCCCCCCCAAAAAAAAGAAAAAATAATAAAGGACTAATGCTAGAAGTGGTTGTCTACATTGTTGCAAATGTTTCCTGGATTTTTTATAGCATAAAAGACAGGATTGTGATTATTATTGAAAGCAAAGGTCACAAGAAGTCCATTCATGATTTTCTCTTCATACTTAACCCATGCACACCTGTGGTAGGAAACAAAATATGTGCACCTTTAACCCACCTTTGCCCACAAAACAAGTCAGTTGTACTTATAACACTAGAGAAAATAACAGCTCATTCTTGCTACTTCTGTTCCTGTGGGGCAATATTCACATTTTCAGATAGCATGTGCTTTACTGGGAATATATTTTTCTTCAAAAGTTGAAAAACATAATTAAGTAAGATCCTTTCTGACACAGAAAATATTGTTTTACAAGTACCAAAGTACTACTGTTAACATTTCATAAATGCAGTAATGTACTCCAGGGTATGCATTACAGGGAAATACACAAAAGTTCTATACTTAGCATAATGACTGATCTGCATGTTCGTTGGTTCATCTATTTCAGACTGTTATGACTGGCTGTCAGTCAACTTAGTACAATAATTTTTCCACACTAAAGCTCCTCCCTTTACCCACAAGTTGCCATGCTCTGCCCTTCCTCTACAGTTATACTGTGCTGCTTGAAAGTGCAGCACAACATGAAAAAGAAAACCACACACACACTGTTCATATCCAAAGATACGTATTTTTGACCACATTCACTTTGGCTAGGAGAAGGGGTCCAAATAGAGAGAGAATGAGAATCAGCAAGGAAAGGAGAGCGGTATTGCTAGAACTGAATTCATCCTCAAGTCTTGCTGAGTACCTTCATGTGGCGGAGCCTTTTTTTTACAAAATCTTACCATTGACTTCATTTTATATATCTGAGTACCTTCATGTGGCGGAGCCTTTTTTTTACAAAATCTTACCATTGACTTCATTTTATATATCTGAGTACCTTCATGTGGCGGAGCCTTTTTTTTACAAAATCTTACCATTGACTTCATTTTATATATCTGAGTACCTTCATGTGGCGGAGCCTTTTTTTTACAAAATCTTACCATTGACTTCATTTTGTATATCACGGAGAAATGTAAGTCAAAAAATACAAAGACTGAGTGCATGGGTCCTAGGATAAAAAAGTGTCAACTCCTGGTGTACAAACTGGTGCCAGGACTAGAAAAAAAGATAGTGTAGAATCTTCAGAACATGGAAACATTCCTACCAAAGGGTTAGGCTGGGCTCATGGTGACAGTGACAGGGCATGAAAAAGGCAGAGAGACAAGGATAAGGGAGAAATTATGCAGTTACTCTTATACAAAAAAAAAAATCCAGACAGAAACTATGTAACAAGAGTAAGGGAGAAATTAGTGGAAAGAAAGATACATGTACAAGAAAGACTGTTAAAAGCTAGAGGTAATAATTTAATATCCTCAATGCAACAGATTAGAGAAGAACATTATCTAGATGAAGAAACATTTGGCTGCCTAGAAAAGGAAGTGACAGATGCAGAGAGAAAACATAAAGAGCAAAAAGACAGAGGTTACTGAGACACAGACATGGGAAAGAAAAAAGAGAACCAGTATGGTGTGATATTTATGTAGAGAAGAAAAATAAATGAATCGATACAAAAATAAAGCTCCAAAGATATTTGAAGGGGAAATACAAACAAAAAATAAAGTTACAAAGGTAGACTATAAAAACAAATTTAATTAGGTAGCACTTAAACAAACTGAAACTAAAGTGATAGAGTATTTGTGAAGTGAAGTGAAGGATTTACTATGGAAACTCTGGCAGCTAGCTTAAAAGATTAAGGAGCTGTTAACAAGCTGTTTCATGTGGTCTTGTGGTAGAAGGTTTGATTCCCTCTGCCTCCATTGCCTAACTGTATGACTCTGAGCAAGTCATTTAAAAGACACCACCCCTTGGCTGAGTATAAAAAAAGACCCATGGAGATCAGTGCTCTACCCTGGAATACAAATACAGGCACTATCCCAACATGATGGGCCAATGAGCCCCCTGATGGAGGAGTAGTAGATGGATGGAGTAGTAGGATGCATCTGAAGATGATAGGCCACAAAGCAATGTTTTGGAGCCTTCTGTAGTAGACTTGCAAAAAAGTTCAGTTACAACTGCACAGACAGGAAATGAGCAGGACACAGTGGCAAGTCTAACATAGATGATGCTGCAATGTGATGGGCTAATGTGTCTACAAATGGAGGCATAATAGATGGTGTAGGATCCATCTGCAGAAGATAGGTCACAGGATGATGTGCTGGAACCTTCTGTAGAAGACATGCACGAAAGTTCAATCAAAACTGCACAACAAGGGAAAGTGCAAGAAACAGTAAAAAAGTGTCCTCAGTTCAGAAGAAAATGACCTAAGGGAAAATCTGATTGATTTAATAGAGATGGAAAGACATATTAATATAGATGAATGAAATACTTTACAGAACATAAATAAGACCCAAAATGTTAGAAGACTGGTCAAACAAATGAAGACAGTAATCAGGAATATTAAGAGAAATATATGTGATATATTAACATAAATAAACAGGATATATTAATGTATAGTCAAACTAATTACAGATAAAGTGTTTTCACAAAAACATACATTAACAAAGGAAACAAGTAGAATGGCTTTTTTATGTATGTTTTGCACCTTTATTAATGCTACATTCATTTTACAGGACAAGCCATCTAACAGTAGCGTGAACTGGGCTTGGGGGGTATTAGATTTTTATTTATTTATCATTTTGTTGACCAGGAAAGTCCAATTAGGACAGAGCCTATTTTCAGAAGAGGCCTAGGAGAAATGCTTCAGACACATATCTTTGGATTATGGGAGGAAACCAGAGTACCCAGAGAAAATCTATGTGAATGCAGAGAGAACATGCAAACTCTGCACAGAAGGCACCCCAGCCAAGAATCGAACCAGACAACCTCTTGCTGTGAGGTGACAACATTAACTGCTGCACCACTGCACCATCAAACAAGTTCTACATCTGAGCAAGTGTCCATTCTGGAAGTCATCTTTGCCATTCTGGTTCATCCCAGACAGCCATCTGTCGTTGCTGATGGTTCAGTTTGTACCTCAGCTGGTATAGACTTTTCTGATTCTATGGGAATGGACATGGTGGGGGTTGGGGGGTTGAACCTGAACACAAAAAGCTATTAGTGATCTTATATTCCTTCCATCATTCCTCCAGCTTTTCTTTGATTATAGGCCAGAAAATAGAATAAGTGCCACTGAATGAGAAAGGGTAACACAGGTAGAACTGCATAGCCTCATATGAAAGTTCACATCTGTATGCAGAAAATTCTGCTACCAGGATGTGTCTTGCTTGAATGGTTACTGAGATATCATAAGCTGTTTATACAACATTACAAAATTGATATTCACTGCCTTTATTTTGGCTTATAAAATTCAGTTTAAAGCATCAAACAATATGAATGTCATTAATGTAAAAATGAATTTACCCTGAATGGTTTGCCATTTGTAGTTTTCTAGTGACACTAATGGTTCCTGAGATATGAATATTTGTTTGAACTGTTAAGGTGATAACTTCATTTTTTTTTAAAGGCTCAAGCCACATCCATTGGGAGTTAACAGTACACACTCAAAAGAGCTGTACTGGAGGGAATAATGTAAAAACCTTTCCAGAAATGGGGTGAGGTGGGGATCTCTGAGCTATCCCCACCACTTTTACATAATTTTTAAGATGTCCTGGAAACTGGAATCAGCCGCATATCCACTCTCCCTGTCTAGTCCCTGTTTTATGTAGGACTCAAATTTAGATAAATACAGAAATACACAAACACACACATGCACAGACCCCCCCCCCCACACACACACACACACACACAAACACACACACAAGCTAAATGATTAGGAAACTCCAAGAAAATTTAAAAAAAAAAAAAAAAACGCTGTGGAAAACTTGCCTGGAGCCACTCTCTTTTTTTTACTTTCTCCAAATCTTTTGGGTTTCTAATACCATGATGGGAATGGACCCCATTCCTAAGAGAAGGTACGATTATGATTCATGAAATTAGTATTGTTTCGATCTTTGATGTCAGCCAGACGTCCTCTTTGCAGCACCCACAATGTGCCCAGTACTGAATCCTTCTTTATAAGGCCCGTTGCTCCTACTACTATTGGAACTGTCAGGGTATCTTTCTTCCACATTGCTCTCATTTCTGCCTGCAAGTCCTGATATTTTATAACTTTGTATGTCTCTGTACGCAAGACACTGTAGTCACTGGGTGTGGCTATTTCAAAGATCAGTGCTACTTTTGTCTTCTTTTCTGGACCACTATATCTGGTTTTCTAGCATCTATCTTTTGAACTGTTGGTAAGGGGTGATCCCATGTGATATAGACCATCATTTTCTATGATGCTTTGTAGTTCATGTTTCCAGTATTTTTCAGCCACTTCAATACCATAATGTTTGCACAATTCCCAGTGCAACAGTCTTGCCACATTATTTTGCCTCTGTATACAGTCCTTCTGCCATTAGTATGTCACACCCAGCAATGAGGTGTGCAACTGTTTCCAATTCTGTTTTACAAAACCAACATTTGTCTGTTTCTCCCACATGTTCAATGGACTTTTGTAAGCCAGAATCAAAAGGTGCTTCAACAAAGTATTAGTTTAAGGGTGTGCACACTTGCATAACCAGCTTATTGTATGTTTTTATTTTTTATATATTTTCCCCTAACAGATTTATTTGTTTTCAACTGAATTGCAGGGTTATAATTCACATTAAAGCTGGGAAAAGTTTTGAAATGATTTATTGTGGTCTCATTTGTTTATATCACAAAACCTGGCTTAACATGGGTGTGTACACTTTTTATATCCACTGTATTTATGTATTTATATATATATATATATATATATATATATATATATATATATATATATATATATATATATATATCAGCAAAACTGACACTGTAAAACCCACCACGATGAAGGAATTCAATCAGGAAACAAAACTGTAGTCCATAAGGTAATTTTATTCACGATAAAAACAGGATGATAAGTGCTTTCGTGTACTTCTATCGTACGCTTCTTCAGATCAACTCTATAACAAAACCATACCCTTTATATACTAATACTGATTCACCAATTATTCAATTATTGAATTAATTAGTAAAACAATTCTCAAAGTGCATCTAAAGGCAACACCCCTCCCTCCACCTACTTTGTGTAGGTTACTTAAAACCAGGCAAAGTAGAATGCAATACAATAACTGAGGCAAAGGACTCATATCCAACTTTTTAAAACAGAAAACAGAAAACTCTCATATTTATATATATAAATATCACAAATAAAACAATTATAAAACATGGGTATAGTATAGAAATGTTAAAAATACTAAAAGTTGAGGCTACATGACAATATGATGAACTTGTGTAACATGTAAAAAATGTAATATAAGACAGTAAAAAACAGTATAGAAAGTTAAAATAAAATAAACACCTAACTTCCTAAAAACATGCTAAAACAAGAACGCTAAATATGCACAGAGAAAACATAAAGAGCAAAAGACAGAGGTTACTGAGACACAGACATGGGAAAGAAAAAGAGAACCAGTATGGTGTGATATTTATGTAGAGAAGAAAATAAATGAATCGATACAAAAATAAAGCTCCAAAGATATTTGAAGGGAAATACAAACAAAAATAAAGTTACAAAGGTAGACTATAAAACAAATTTAATTAGGTAGCACTGAAACAAACTGAAACTAAAGTGATAGAGTATTTGTGAAGTGAAGTGAAGGATTTACTATGGAAACTCTGGCAGCTAGCTTAAAAGATTAAGGAGCTGTTAACAAGCTGTTTCATGTGGTCTTGTGGTAGAAGGTTTGATTCCCTCTGCCTCCATTGCCTAACTGTATGACTCTGAGCAAGTCATTTAAAAGACACCACCCCTTGGCTGAGTATAAAAAAAGACCCATGGAGATCAGTGCTCTACCCTGGAATACAAATACAGGCACTATCCCAACATGATGGGCCAATGAGCCCCCTGATGGAGGAGTAGTAGATGGATGGAGTAGTAGGATGCATCTGAAGATGATAGGCCACAAAGCAATGTTTTGGAGCCTTCTGTAGTAGACTTGCAAAAAAGTTCAGTTACAACTGCACAGACAGGAAATGAGCAGGACACAGTGGCAAGTCTAACATAGATGATGCTGCAATGTGATGGGCTAATGTGTCTACAAATGGAGGCATAATAGATGGTGTAGGATCCATCTGCAGAAGATAGGTCACAGGATGATGTGCTGGAACCTTCTGTAGAAGACATGCACGAAAGTTCAATCAAACTGCACAACAAGGGAAAGTGCAAGAAACAGTAAAAGTGTCCTCAGTTCAGAAGAAAATGACCTAAGGGAAAATCTGATTGATTTAATAGAGATGGAAAGACATATTAATATAGATGAATGAAATACTTTACAGAACATAAATAAGACCCAAAATGTTAGAAGACTGGTCAAACAAATGAAGACAGTAATCAGGAATATTAAGAGAAATATATGTGATATATTAACATAAATAAACAGGATATATTAATGTATAGTCAAACTAATTACAGATAAAGTGTTTTCACAAAAACATACATTAACAAAGGAAACAAGTAGAATGGCTTTTTTATGTATGTTTTGCACCTTTATTAATGCTACATTCATTTTACAGGACAAGCCATCTAACAGTAGCGTGAACTGGGCTTGGGGGGTATTAGATTTTTATTTATTTATCATTTTGTTGACCAGGAAAGTCCAATTAGGACAGAGCCTATTTTCAGAAGAGGCCTAGGGAGAAATGCTTCAGACACATATCTTTGGATTATGGGAGGAAACCAGAGTACCCAGAGAAAATCTATGTGAATGCAGAGAGAACATGCAAACTCTGCACAGAAGGCACCCCAGCCAAGAATCGAACCAGACAACCTCTTGCTGTGAGGTGACAACATTAACTGCTGCACCACTGCACCATCAAACAAGTTCTACATCTGAGCAAGTGTCCATTCTGGAAGTCATCTTTGCCATTCTGGTTCATCCCAGACAGCCATCTGTCGTTGCTGATGGTTCAGTTTGTACCTCAGCTGGTATAGACTTTTCTGATTCTATGGGAATGGACATGGTGGGGGTTGGGGGGTTGAACCTGAACACAAAAAGCTATTAGTGATCTTATATTCCTTCCATCATTCCTCCAGCTTTTCTTTGATTATAGGCCAGAAAATAGAATAAGTGCCACTGAATGAGAAAGGGTAACACAGGTAGAACTGCATAGCCTCATATGAAAGTTCACATCTGTATGCAGAAAATTCTGCTACCAGGATGTGTCTTGCTTGAATGGTTACTGAGATATCATAAGCTGTTTATACAACATTACAAAATTGATATTCACTGCCTTTATTTTGGCTTATAAAATTCAGTTTAAAGCATCAAACAATATGAATGTCATTAATGTAAAAATGAATTTACCCTGAATGGTTTGCCATTTGTAGTTTTCTAGTGACACTAATGGTTCCTGAGATATGAATATTTGTTTGAACTGTTAAGGTGATAACTTCATTTTTTTTTTAAAGGCTCAAGCCACATCCATTGGGAGTTAACAGTACACACTCAAAAGAGCTGTACTGGAGGGAATAATGTAAAAACCTTTCCAGAAATGGGGTGAGGTGGGGATCTCTGAGCTATCCCCACCACTTTTACATAATTTTTAAGATGTCCTGGAAACTGGAATCAGCCGCATATCCACTCTCCCTGTCTAGTCCCTGTTTTATGTAGGACTCAAATTTAGATAAATACAGAAATACACAAACACACACATGCACAGACCCCCCCCCCCACACACACACACACACACACAAACACACACACAAGCTAAATGATTAGGAAACTCCAAGAAAATTTAAAAAAAAAAAAAAAAACGCTGTGGAAAACTTGCCTGGAGCCACTCTCTTTTTTTTACTTTCTCCAAATCTTTTGGGTTTCTAATACCATGATGGGAATGGACCCCATTCCTAAGAGAAGGTACGATTATGATTCATGAAATTAGTATTGTTTCGATCTTTGATGTCAGCCAGACGTCCTCTTTGCAGCACCCACAATGTGCCCAGTACTGAATCCTTCTTTATAAGGCCCGATATAATACGATTAGTATATCGTCTACAAATCTTTTGTAGACGATAACCTTTTTAAAACTATCATGAGGGAAAATATGTTCTTTCTCCCAACTGTACACAACTAGGTTAGTGTATGTGTTGGCACACGAAGTGCCCATGGCTACCCCCACTTCTGTTGGTATAACTGGGTGCCAAAAGAAAACACATTATTTGTTAGTACAAGATCCAGTAACTGGCAGATTAAAATCTGTCTGTCATTACTATAACCACTTTCATGTACCATAAGCTCCCTTATGGCCTGTATTCCTTCCTCATTGGGGATGGAGGTGAACAAATTCTTCACATCTAAGGTAATTAACATATATTCAGAGTCATTTAGATTAAAATCTAATTTTTCTATTGACTCTAGAAGTTGATAGGTGTCCTTCAAAATATGTGGTACTTTATCTATCAAAGGATGTAAAACTTTTTCCAGAAAAAGGGAGATATGCTCTGTAGCCCAGCCTGCCCCAGATACAATGGGTCTCATTGGTGGTGGATCTAGATTTTTATGTATCTTGGGGAGTCCTTTTATGGTGGGGATACGTACAAAATCTTTGTGGAAGTAAGAATAGAGTTCTTCCGTAATCTGTTTACACATGAGCATATCGAAAATAACCTCTTCTATAGCTCCATGAATTTCACTAATTTTATTCATGGTAATGGATTCATATGTCAATGCATCTTTGAGCATATTGTTCATATATGCAATGTAATCTTCTGTGTTTAGAAGTACTATCCCTCCACCTTTATCTGCCGGCCTGATAGTAAGGGTACTAGTATTGGAGAGAAAATATAAAGAATCTTTCTCTTCCTTGGTCATGTTAAAATATTTACATCTCTTAATATGTTCATTGTAGAAATAATCATACAGGTCATCTTCACACAATCTAACAAAACATTCTATATGCATAGGCAGAGGTGGAGAATAGATACTCTTTTTTCTACATTGTGTAAACATTTCATTGCCTACAGGCAAAAAAACATCTTTATCCTTAAAATGTAACTTAAAAGCCAGACTTCTGGCAAACATTCTAATGTCTGTTAATAATTCATGTAATTTACTCCCCTGTGAAGGGACAAAAGTAAGCCCCTTATTCAGTAAACTAATAGCAGAGTCTGGTAATGTCATGCTAGATAGGTTAAAACATAAACTTGTTACTGTTTTCTGCGTTGTCGCTGTTGTGGGCTGTCCTCCGAATATTTCCTCTTTTTCCTGTCCCAGCTGCTGTATCGACCTCTTTGTTGGTTGTTGGTCCTGACTGGTAAAGGAAAAAAAGAAGAGGAGGAACCAGGCGCTCCTTTGTTAATTTGCAGAGTTTTAGGTATGGCCCCTGTGCGTAAATGAGCCATAACCTTGTTGTTGGCCTCTTGATTGGGTAAAGGTGTCTGTAAAGAAGGCTCGGTAGCTGGAATCAAAGGTTCATTAGGGGGAGTTATAAAAGCTCCCTCTGAGCTACTGCTCAGTAAATCGCTTTCAGTGGTGCGCACTAATGGAGTGCTATGCTCCAAGTTAGTGAGCGTACGCTCTGCTGATGCTGAATGATGACGTGTCCGATTATCCTCGTCGCTCGGATTAGGGCATCTAGGCCAGACAAAGACGTTACCCAATTGGAAGTCTTTATGGTCTCTAAGCAACTTCCTATGCTTCGTGAGCTGAAGCCTGTTCCCATACGAATGTATCTGTGCATATAAGTGGTCTAATTTATCTAAACAAAGTTCATTGTTAAATCGTTCTTTTATCTCACTGTTCAACTGTTCAATTTTGGATAGTAACTGTTGCTCAATGGGAGAAAAATAGTCTATGATAAGTTTAATGTACTTATAACTCAATTCGAGATTTAATTCCTGCCACTGCTGTAATAACGCTGGATGACTGTCCCCATAGGTGGGCATACAAAGGACCCTCATGCCCCTGGGGACAATCTTAAAATGGAGGCAAGCTTCCATATGCTTACGTTGCCAAATGAGTCTCTGATATTTGAATAAATCATTTTCTAAGTCCTTCAATAGCAAATAAAAATCTTCTATATTGTTAACTGTATTGCTGCCACTCACAGTCTCTTGGTTGCGTAGATCCAGGGTCAATAAAGGATTAATATTCTGTCTGGTAATAGAATTCCAGGCATCAACAGGTATCCTCGGCTCTGGATTAAAAGGCAGTTCAATGGAAGGAAGCTCCATAACGTGGGAGAGTGTGGCAAACAAAAGCAAGTGAAAACCAAATAAATGCCACACACTCTGCGGGTCCAAAAGCGAACAAAACAGAATATTTCAGCAAAACTGACACTGTAAAACCCACCACGATGAAGGAATTCAATCAGGAAACAAAACTGTAGTCCATAAGGTAATTTTATTCACGATAAAAACAGGATGATAAGTGCTTTCGCGTACTGCTATCGTACGCTTCTTCAGATCAACTCTATAACAAAACCATACCCTTTATATACTAATACTGATGCACCAATTATTCAATTATTGAATTAATTAGTAAAACAATTCTCAAAGTGCATCTAAAGGCAACACCCCTCCCTCCACCTACTTTGTGTAGGTTACTTAAAACCAGGCAAAGTAGAATGCAATACAATAACTGAGGCAAAGGACTCATATCCAACTTTTTAAAACAGAAAACAGAAAACTCTCATCTTTATATATATAAATATCACAAATAAAACAATTATAAAACATGGGTATAGTATAGAAATGTTAAAAATACTAAAAGTTGAGGCTACATGACAATATGATGAACTTGTGTAACATGTAAAAAATGTAATATAAGACAGTAAAAAACAGTATAGAAAGTTAAAATAAAATAAACACCTAACTTCCTAAAAAAACATGCTAAAACAAGAACGCTAAATATGCACAGATACATAATGTGCTTATGCTGAAGGCAAAGCTTAAGAAAAAACTTCATCTAGCTGGCTATAAGGAACATAAAGCATATTAAACAACAGACTTGTTAAGAGGCAAACTTTTGTTCATGCTCTATATAACAGCTCATTAATAATAAACATTCATTTATGAAATTAAATATTAACTTAATAAAAGGACTAAAAGTAGAAAACGCATAAATACTTCATATGAATAACCTAAGTAACATTATATTCTTCTATCTGCTACTTTACTGTTTACTATATAAGAATTGGATACTGGCAAACAAACACACACACACACACACACACACACACACACACACACACACACACACACACACACACACACACACACAAGCTAAATGATTAGGAAACTCCAAGAAAATTAAAAAAAAAAAAAACGCTGTGGAAAACTTGCCTGGAGCCACTCTCTTTTTTTTACTTTCTCCAAATCTTTTGGGTTTCTAATACCATGATGGGAATGGACCCCATTCCTAAGAGAAGGTACGATTATGATTCATGAAATTAGTATTGTTTCGATCTTTGATGTCAGCCAGACGTCCTCTTTGCAGCACCCACAATGTGCCCAGTACTGAATCCTTCTTTATAAGGCCCGTTGCTCCTACTACTATTGGAACTGTCAGGGTATCTTTCTTCCACATTGCTCTCATTTCTGCCTGCAAGTCCTGATATTTTATAACTTTGTATGTCTCTGTACGCAAGACACTGTAGTCACTGGGTGTGGCTATTTCAAAGATCAGTGCTACTTTTGTCTTCTTTTCTGGACCACTATATCTGGTTTTCTAGCATCTATCTTTTGAACTGTTGGTAAGGGGTGATCCCATGTGATATAGACCATCATTTTCTATGATGCTTTGTAGTTCATGTTTCCAGTATTTTTCAGCCACTTCAATACCATAATGTTTGCACAATTCCCAGTGCAACAGTCTTGCCACATTATTTTGCCTCTCTGTATACAGTCCTTCTGCCATTAGTATGTCACACCCAGCAATGAGGTGTGCAACTGTTTCCAATTCTGTTTTACAAAACCAACATTTGTCTGTTTCTCCCACATGTTCAATGGACTTTTGTAAACCAGAATCAAAAGGTGCTTCAACAAAGTATTAGTTTAAGGGTGTGCACACTTACGCAACCAGCTTATTGTATGTTTTTTTTATTTTTTATATATTTTCCCCTAACAGATTTATTTGTTTTTCAACTGAATTGCACGGGTTATAATTCACATTAAAGGTGGGAAAAGTTTTGAAATGATTTATTGTGGTCTCATTTGTTTATATCACAAAACCTGGCTTAACATGGGTGTGTACACTTTTTATATCCACTGTATGTATGTATTTATATAGATATATATATATATATATATCAGCAAAACTGACGCTGTAAAACCCACCACGATGAAGGAATTCAATCAGGAAACAAAACTGTAGTCCATAAGGTAATTTTATTCACGATAAAAACAGGATGATAAGTGCTTTCGTGTACTGCTATCGGGTGGGTTAAGTGAGTTAGGGTTAGGGAGCGATAGGGGTGGGTTAAGTGAGTTAGGGTTAGGGAGCGATAGGGGTGGGTTAAGTGAGTTAGGGTTAGGGAGCGGGTTAGGTAAGTGTGCGGTAGGGATAGACTTTGGGATAGGGGCAGGTTAAGTGAGTTAGGGTTAGGGAGCGGGTTAGGTACATGTGCGATAGTGACGGACCTTAGGGTTAGGGTAAGGTTTAGTGTGGGTTTGTAAGGATTTTGGTGTGCTTGTGTTGTGTGTGTGGTTTGTGGAATGGGGATGTGTTTTGTTTTTTATTGTTGTTATTGTGGTGTGTGCAGTGTATGGGGTTTCGTGTTTGTGTACCGTCGGTTATTTCGTTGTCGGGTATGTGAGGTTTTGTGTTAATGGACTGTCGATTATGTGGTGTCGGTGATGTTGTTGTCGGTGTTGTGTGGTTTCGACTATGTCAGGTAGAACCATATATATATATATATATATATATATATATATATATATATATATATATATATATATATAGACACACACACACACGTATATATGTGCATCTATATGTGTGTGTATGTATATATATATATATATCAGATCAGATTGCACCCACCTTTAGAACACCAGTATGTTGCATGACATGTTTCTAGTTAGAGCTAAGGTGTCTCCACTGATGCCCATTGAGCAACGTGTAATGTTACCTTGCTAGTCAGCAGATTCACATGTTTACAGTGAAGGGTACATTGATGAGGCAAATGATAAGGTTTGGAGACTATGTGGCCTCCAAGGAAGCAAAATTCTTGAAAATCCTGGATTACATGATAACAGATAAGTGAGTTTAGCAACATAAATGGGAATTCTGGAGGTAAGTCACTAGACTGGGAAAGTCATTTGGTGTATTCCTTCAATCCTATATCTGAAGACTGAGCTTTGTTATTCTCAGATAAAATATCTCCCATAGTAATACCCATGCTAAAATCCATGTTAGTAATCTCATCAACAACATGACACTTTGTTTTCTTTGAATTTCTCATTATTGAATGTTGATTTCTAGAGCAATAAGTTCATAACAAATTTCTGTCTTTGTCTCTGTTCATTAAATTTGCTTCTCTGTAGAAATAATACTAACCAAATCTAATCAACTATCAACTTTAATAATCCCTCACAAAATAGGACTGCAATTTCTAAATTTTCTTAATATGCTTTGCAGAAATACATTAATACCTCAATGAGCTTATGCCACATTGTTTTACTTAATTTTCAAACAATGTAAAGTTTTCCTCAATAACTGATATAGACATAGATGCCTCCTTGTATATATGATGCATACTTTGTAAATATCAATGCACTGTTTCAAATTACATGTATATAAGCATCTGTATACTGCTTATATACTGTCACACCATGTGTAGTCCTGATGAATGTAAAATAAGTGGAACATTTCTCCTAGGGTTTCCACTGAAAAGGGATTTTGCAAAGGCCTGTTGGACTTTCCTGATAAAGAAAAAATTAATACATTTAAAATAAATAAAAACAAGACCACTCAAGCTGTACCTACAGATCCAGCAAACTCCTCTAGACTTTACCTTCTAGTTCAAATTTCAGTCAGTCTTTCTGTCCTGAAGTCCTATGCTTGTGAAACAAATCTGCTGTGAAGCTTTTATTAGCCATTGCTTTTACTTTTCAAAAAGGAACCATTTGGTCTCTATTTGCTCATTAATTCTCCCAAAAATGTGCCCAGATTTTAGTTTTTTTAAGTACAGTATTTTAACAGAGTATGTTAAAGAAACAACATTTTATTTTAAAAAAGTTTCTAGACTAAACCTTTTGTGATGCTGGTTTTGGAGTGTACTGTATTACTCTGAGAAAATGACAATTCTTGCGTAGTTTGGTATTCAGCCAGTGTTTTTGCATTTACCTCATCATAAGAATATCATTCCTCTGGTACAGTATGCCAACTGAGTGCATTCTTTGACTGATTGTAATAGTGGAAGTTTTATTTGCATTGTATTTCTTTTACTAATTATCACTGTGACTGACTGACTCAATAATAATGTGGCACAAACTGCAACAGATTCAGTGTTTTCTAGTATAGAGTCAAACTATACCCCTGTCCACCTTGTTTCCGGGAGTAAACACAGTCACAGACACACATACACAAGCACACACTGACACATGGAGCCACACAACACACACACACACACACACACACACACACACACACACACACACACACACACACTGTAATTTAACAAGTGCTCTAAACTGTATCAAATTTGCTGTATTTTCATTTACTAAATTACATTTACACTTTGTTTTATCATCTCTTTATCCTTTCTCATTGACTTAAACAAACAGCTTCAGAAAAAATAAACTGAATATTTAACAGCTGCTCAAAGTAACATAAACTTAAAAAGTGTAGTGTGACATTGCACTGCCTTGTTTCACAGAAACTTGGATTTGAGGTTTATAATTGGTTTAGCTTGGCTATACTCCACATAACATTTGCTGAGCACAGTGAGATCATAAGTGCTTAATAACTGTGCATTTAGCCAGCAGATGTACAATACATTGAAAGAGAGAGAGAGACACTATCACTTCCAGAAATCATTTCCAGACACTTAACACTGATTCGTTCATATACTGCATTGGGCTGTGAAGTAATAGCGCATTTGTTTTCTAGTAGCTTGAAACTGAGTGCGCCTTAGTACAACAGAGTTTAGTTACCTATAAGCAGAATATTGTGAAAACCCATTGAGCATTAATAGCTTAACAGTATAGTACAAGCAAAGCTGACAACAGCTTAATTATAGTTACAACACAGTTGGGAGGGTGACCTAATGGTTAAGGTGTTTGCCTTACAAACACAAGGTGCAGGGTTTGAGTCTCACAAGGGATAATTGGCTAGGCTTAAAATTGCTCACAAGGGTAGTTAGCTTAGTATGAATGTATAAACCTATGCTGACTGCTTTGGCTGATTTGATGATTGACTGTATTTTAATATTACAAAAAAAAATCCTTTCTGACAGTACTTCATGCTCCCTGCAAGGTTGGTAGAGCATGTTTGCGTCTGCCATTAAATGGAAAGAGCATGATTACACCTGCCATTAAATCTCTGCTCAGTAGACATTTCATAGTCATCAGTTTTATTGTCAGCTGTCTTTAGAAAATACCTACAAGGCTAATTTCTTAGAAGTTACACACCTAATTGATGTGAAGCAGGAGATAATCGGAGCCATGTTATGCTGCTATTCTTTTTTTAAACTGGTAAACCCACAAGGGATAAGTGCCACTCTCCATTGGCAACCCAGTAACACCATCTGATGAAGTGACCTACTCACATTCAGTCGTTAGACACATGGAAACCAAGAGTATCAATCTCAGTTCCGAAAAATTAAGCTCATTGCTATCTGTTAGCCTTAATCCTTTGATAAATTCAGCTACTTTATATCTGAATGCTTTAACAGTAAAAATGTTGTATGGTGATAACACTTGTGCAGAGTACATACGATAATGGGGCTTGTGTATCTAGTGAGGTGACATTATTCATGTGCTACTATTCAGTAATAAACACTATAGCGATGGATACAAAGTCCTCTTACTGCAGCAAAGAATTTGTGAAATGTTTAACCTTAGATAATGCTTGCCACACATCTGTGTACTGCACTGTTAAAGACATGCTGCAAATCCATGTACAGCACTGGATATGGCATGGTATAAATCAATGTGTAACACTGGATCAGACATGCCACAAATCCATATTTAACATCAGATAAGGCAAACCATAAATCATTGTGCAATACTGGATAAGACATGCCACAAATCCACCAAGATTAACACCAAAACAGAAACAGGGAGGGTGAGTGGGGAACTAACTTTAAAAACTGAGTCAAAACTTCCAGTTCAGTTAATATTCAATGCAACACAAATAAATCAATTAAAATGCTGTATTATAATTCTCTTATACGTCCAGTTGAATACAGCTAGATCTTAGCCAGCCAAAGCTGAGGTTTTAAGCAGAAAATATTTCAAAACGTACCACATATGTTTATGTATCTTGGGCAAACAATACAATGATGCCATTACACACCCTTTAGTGTCAAATTTTTTCTCAACATCATTTTTTTTTAAAAATACCCTAGTCGTTTCCCTTTCAATAATAAATCTTTATATTGCATAATAGCCTGTTGGTACTGTTCAACATGTATTACCTTATACACATTTTCATCATTGAGGTGTTGATAGCACATTTCTAAATAATGTTTATAATGCAACAAGACCAGTTTGTTCCCCTTATCGGCTGGTTTAAAAATAATTTCCTTCTTATTATTAAGGTTGCATAAAGCATCCCACTCATTTTTGGTCAAGTTATACTTAACTCTATTTTTTTTCTTTTTCAAACTCAGCGGCAAGGTTCTCAATTGCATAATTTACCATCACTGAAAACTGTTGAACACTTTCATGTCTAAATGGTGGTATATACTGGGACTTATAAGGAACAGTATCTGTATTTAACTGACAATAAGCATTTATAGCACCCCCTTCTTCAGAGTCTGAGCAGCAAGAATAAAAACATATCTGAATCATCTGTATTATCAGAAAAACATTGCTTGCATCTCATTATCCTTATGCACACTATTGTGAAATAAATACCACATATGCAAATTTCTCACTAAACAAAACACTTCTTTTTTGATCATATATAGTCGCGGAATAACCATTGGAACAAACTTAAGGCCCAAGTTTAATACAGCCACTTCACAATCATTTAGAGCATAGCCCGATAAATTTACAACATAAGCAGAGTCATTAACAACATTAATTTCTTTTAAACTTCTTATACCTTAACTGTTGTTGCTGAGGGTATGGGTAATGTCTCTGTTGTTGTCCATAGTCCTCTCGTTGTGTTTCAAAGGAGCCCCTGACCCATTTTTTATTATTCTGCTTTGACCTGACGCCACGAAAAGTTAGATTCATGTATTGTAGCTCTTGTGCTGCCAGTAAACCTGGATAATTGTTGCTATCACTGTCCCAGTCAGTAGATTCCTCTGCAAAATTTGCCGCCATATCTTTAAAGTTCTCTGAGCCTTGGAAATGAATGCCCTTATGTCATAGCTTCTGATTTGTTCTCCATAGGAAGGCGGAACCCTTCTTATAATCACCCATGTCTCTTATGAGTTTTCTCTTTTTGGCAGTCAAAATGTGATTTTCTGATTCAGTTAATGTAACAGTGATATCCCCCAGAAAATGGTCTAGTTTATGGTTAGGTGCACTGTTAGTCAATTCCTCACAAATATTTGAAATTTCTTTTTTGAGTTGATGTTGTTTCAACTAATCTCTTTCCACCAAAATGTTAATCCATTCTGTGGAACATTTGTGGGCTGCCAAAACCCACCTTTTCTGAAACTTTACATCTTCCTCATCCTCAGCATTAAATGGAGTGGTAGGGCTTTTGAAAGCCCTCAAACCACGAGGTGTAACTTCTAATTCTAGATAACATTTCAAGCTGAGAATGTTCAAATGAACTGACAATTCCTTCTGTAGCAACTTATCTAAATTATCATACTTCTGCTGTATTTCTGTAGATAAAGCACCAATTGTACTTTGGCCAACAGTTGAAAAAGGGTTGTTCTTACTTCTCCTTTTATTCTCCATACCCAGGTATTTCTCCCAGGGCTTTACACCTTCTGTATCGCCAGATGACATCCCTCTATGGCTGGTTAGCTCATTTAGATGTACGGTGTATTGTTCTATACTCAATTGGGAATACTCCCCTTGTTCTTGCCTAAATATTCTAGGCAAGTCTAGTAGCAAATCACTGGACATAGACAAAATAAAAAATAAACTCTAAACAACACACTCAGAAGAGCAGCAAAACAGAAAAGTAAAATAATATATGACACTCCAGTCGACTCCAAAAGAATAGATTTATTACATTCTAGCGTTTCAGCATTCACTGCCTTCAATGGAATAAATTATCATACTAAATTCACCCTATATATACAATCAAATACATCAATTGACCAATTAATTACAGCATCAATTAGTTAAATAAGCATTTTCCAATTACAATAGGCATTCAAGCCATCAGGATTTAAAGTTCCAAATTTTAAAATAAATAGGGCTTCTTTATATAGAAGCCTCTCTTTAACATCCAAATAATCACCTTTATCAATTTTCTCTAAAATAGTGCCCTGCAAGCCAGTCGAGTCACCCTTATGACATTTTTAAAAATGTGCTACTGGGCTTTCAAGCTTGCATTTCTTTATATCTCTTGCATGTTCCTACAAGCGAAGCTTGGAAGCCCTTTTACTTTCCCCTATATAAAACTTGTTGCACGGACACTTTAATGCATAAACAATACATTCAGTAATACAGCAAGAATTCAATGACAGATTAAACTTCTTCCCATTAATATGTTGAAAAATTTGTATAACATATATACAAGAAATACATTTTCCACACATAACAGTTCCCAAAATTTGTAACATATACTCAGCTGGAGAAAATGCATGTAATTTCCAATATCACATGCGTATATATAAAGTATTCACTTGGAATATTACTTGGCCATATGTAAATATCGCAGATATATATCTGGAAAGGATGTATGACAGAAAGAATGATCTTGATTGGAGAGGTACCAGGTTTCTACAAGCAGTAACCATTATGTAAGTATACACAATGGAATAAGTTGCATGGTAGAGGAGAAAGTGAAGTGAGAGAAGAGGGGCAGTGTGGAGGGAAATGTAAGTAAGATGGATTAGGCGAGCAAGGGTCATAACTAGAGAAAATAGCAGAGGACAGCAATGTTTACAAAAAATAACTAAGGTTCAACATATGTCTTTGTCAGCCCATGTCCGCTTATCTTGAGGGTCCAGAATTATACAAGAATGAAATTAAATTACCCATGCAATGGGCCATTATAAGTGGAAAGGACAGGGTAAATGGTATGTGTTAGCAAACATTGTCAAAGATGGACTTGACAAGAATTTCCACAGCAGAGAAGAACTTGAGATTCTCTGGCAGGATGGATATGAAGCAGACTGGACAACTAATCTCAAGGCTTATGAAGGAGACATAGAAAGGCTATGTTCAATGTCTCTACCGAAAAGTTAGCCAATATACAAAAAAAAAAGAGGAAATTGGCACAGAAGGAGGGAAATCTTTCAAAGACTGAACTGGACATCTCCTAGGTGAGGGCTGAATTAATGAAGAAAAGTGCATTGTGGTTGTTCCATGTAAAGATCAACCTAAATATAATGCTTAATTCTTTAAAGTAGGCAATTATTTTCAAAGTGATATATACTAGCTAGAGCTCCTCTGAATACAAACCTGTTTTAACCCAGTTCAGCATATCAGCTCTTGAAACATCACCCAGGAATGTATAAGATGAGGAATGCTATCCCAAAGAAATTAAAGCAACTTTCAAATTATTGCAGTTCAATAAAGCTGCAGGCCCTATCAGGTTTTCAGCTAAGTTTTAAACTAGAGAGCAACATTTTACTTAAGCATGTATATGCCTTATTGAACCACATTAAAGAAGAAATCCAGGTTCCTCTATCTACATATCAAGGAGTAATATACTCATTCTGGTGAAATATTTAGGAGATTTATTAGAGATGGGGAATTATCACTCTTTATCTTTAATCAACTGTGATGGCAAAAGTTTAGCCAAAGTAATAGTGACATGATAGAAAAATATTTGTTCTAATTTACTGTAACTAGAGCAAATTGCATTTATCCCTGATGACTGATGGCTGATGGCTGCTTCCATCTTTTATTTATCAATCTGAGAATCCTGGACCAGAAGGAATGATAATTCCTTTTGCCATTAAAACATATTTGACTTAATGGAATTGATCTATAATTTTAAAGTCATTAGCAGTTGGAGTTAGGAATTTATTTTATATAGTGCATATTGGCACTTCACTTTAACATTGTATTTCAAATTTTGGTTAATGGAGGTCTCTCAAAAGAATTCCAAATCCAGCAGAACAAAATATCAGGATTATCTTTTATCCTTTTTTAATTCCACCAAATCATTTGGATTTCTAATACTATGATGGGAATGGACCCCATTCCTAAGTCAAATTACAATTAAAGTTCATGAAATTAGTATTGTTTCAATCTTTGATGTCAGCCAAAAGTGCTCTTTGCAGCACTCGCAATGTGCTCAGTAATGATGCCTTCTGCAATTCATATGGGGTTACATGGATTGGTAACATATCTAAATACGATTGTAAATTCTTTTTTATCCCTGGGTATCTTCATTCATGTTATAGAAGAACAAGCACTACATTATCAAGAAGTGAAAAGATTTGGAGATAGATTAAGTTACAAGAAGTGAATATTCAGCAGGTTTGTTGATGCCTGTCTACAAACAGGGAGAAGAGTTATTATCTGGTAGGCCCTGTCCTTTAACAACATAGAGAGTTTTGCAACATCTACATTGCAATAAGTCTAAAACAGTTTTCATCAGGCTTGGAACATGTAAAGCATGAGGTATTTGCAAAACTAAAAAAAAAAAATGAAATGAATTTCCTAAATATTTGGACTTAAAAGTAGGGCAAGCCTATGCTGGACACTGGAAGGAATTCATACATACTAGAGTTTTCATTAATGAATACACTGTTAAAGATCACTGCTATATTTAACTACTAAGTAGATAACATAAGGTTGATTAAAA
This sequence comes from Protopterus annectens, assembly GCF_019279795.1. Taxonomy (NCBI): domain Eukaryota; kingdom Metazoa; phylum Chordata; order Ceratodontiformes; family Protopteridae; genus Protopterus; species Protopterus annectens. The sequence continues at coordinate 1,626,862,665 of NC_056728.1, read as the reverse complement.
AAATTATTCTTCATAATGTTCTGTACATGATTAGAAATCTCCCAGTAGCTGTTAAACATCTAGGCTTGCTGAGAATTTTAGAATTTCTGAACTCTACATACCAACTTCCCAGAGGGGTTAGGATTACCCACATATCCCTATTAACTCACTGACCTTTTATATGATACAATATATAAGATTATTACATAAAGGAAGTGAGGAGCTCAGCTGAGATATTGCTACAGATAACCCCTCTCTTTTTGACTGTGTAGTTAACTAGGAGAAATGCTTACCAGGTACAACTGACATGCAGTGGCAGATATTACTAAATGAGAGTTCATGATAGACTCTTCTTTAATTTATAACAGTTTCCAGGTTAGGTCATTCTTACAGTATGCCACCAGTCAATGGTTTATTTATCTTGAGTTAAAAGACAAATGTCAGCATCCCCACAGAAAGAATAGGCCCTTGCTCAACAAGTTATGGTCCAATTCACACATCTTAACTGAAATATTTTATGTGATAGCGTCCTTCCTGAGGATGAGTAGCAGGAGGTTTTGGAAATGTAGCTGCCATTAAATTGTGCCTCAGAGTATGGGATCAACATATGAGAATACTAAATTCTTAGAACCATATCCTAGTAATGCTATTCAAAGCCCAGAGAAATGAAGATGACTGCTGCTGAAGCTGTGGAGGTGGCTAAATCTAGCCTGTTGTACATGGTTTGGCCAAATTCAAGAGCAAATCAAATAAGATCTGCAAATATCTTGTGTGCATATTCCAAGACTTTGGTAAAAAGACACTCACAAATCTAGCCCTGATGGAGTGGCTACACATTAGTCAGCAACTCAAACAAAATATGCTAGAGAGACAGATATGTGTCAAAGAGACTGCCCCTTCTTTGGAACAGGTTCCCTATTGACATTAAGCACAGCCTTTCGCTGGCCCTCTTCAAATGCAGTTTAGATCAATGGATGGGGAATCGCAAATTCACACCTGGGGTAGTGCCTATGTCCCTTATGGACGGGGTGATTTGTAAGATAATCAAGGCATAGGCACAAACCCATGCCATCATCTTTCCCTAAGGGGCCATATATTGGATAAAATTGGGTTATATTGGCTAGGCTTATAAGGGCTCTTAAACCCTTAGCTTAGTAATCTCTTATGAACCTATGGGGTCTATATTACAAGACCAAAGACGCATTCTTTTGAACTTAAAAGGCTGAAAACCCAAAATATCAAAGCGGCTGTTAAGTAAATTCTTTTCCTGGGAAAGAATTTGCTTGGGCACTTCAGTACTTTGCCATTTTCAGCACTGTAGTGTGGTCTCGGAGTTGGTATATTTAAGTAGGGGGTGTGGGGGTGAAGCTCCCCCTTAATGTAATGGTTGAAATTGATTTTTATTTTTTTTTTTTTGCTTTTGTTGGAACAGCAATCTTTTTCCCTTGGAAAAAAAAATCGCTGTTCTGACACTTCGACATTGTAAGCTTTCACTTACATAGGGTCGATTAATTAACGTTCGCTTTTTTAAGCATTTGTTGATTTAATATAGACCCAACCTATGAACCTATAGAATCATTTTCACCTGTATAATTCTTATGAGTGCAGCTGTGACATTTACATTTTAAGATTAAAGTGAAGCAAACTTATTAACATGTTTTAGTGTGCTATTAATTTTATTCAGCACTCACTGATTGTTATACATTTATTATGATCAAAATCATCATCTTCACCATGCTTGTGTTATTTATATTTGCATATTTTCCATGGTACTTGACATGAATTTGTTTACTGCCAGTTTACAATAGTGACTGCATATTTCAGAGTTAAAGTAACATTCTACAGTGGCATCTTGAATTGAAGCACCCGCCAATATAGCTTCCCTGTAGGCTGGCACACTTCCCCCTACTGACAGCATCAGTTGCCTCTATATACTATTTACAATGGCTACACCAAAATGGTGTAAGGTCAGGTCTTTGTCTGCCAGCATACCAGAAGCAACTCTGACAGTTTGAAGCAACATTAGCATCCTGGCTTGGTGTTAGCCCATCTTTTTAAGCCTGTGGCATTTCCTCTCACTACCCAGACAGCTCACTGGCTACTCCTTTGACATTTTCTTCTTAAACAACATGTTTAGCCATTTGCATTTTAGCAACATAAATCTACAGCTCTCTTGGCACCACTCTGTGACTATGGAAAATATTAATACTAAAATATGTTCAAGGTTGCAGATGAATGCTGAGATACCAGCAGCATAAAATCAATGCAGTGTTTGGTAGGGTAAGGTTCAGATGACTTGTGATCCATTGCATTTCTTGTAAAGTTGCTAAGCACCCCTAATGCTATATGTGTATTCATATTTGATGTACAATCAAAATTAGGGTTTACTGTCTGACAAAAACATGGCCTTCATCCTAAATATAGCACACGGACAGCAATCTTTCAACTTACATCTCAAATTGGTAGGAGGGTATTCTAATGGTTAAGGTGTTTGCCTTACAAACACAAGGTACAAGGTTTGAGTCTCACAAGGGATAATTGGCTAAGCTTAAAATGTCTCGCAAGGGCAGCTAGCTTAGTACTAATCTATGAACCCGCAAATACAGAAAAAGGTATGCTAACTTGAACTATTTTTCTAGACCTAAAAAGGGCTTTTGAAACTGTTAATCATATGTTATTATTGCAAACCTTTACTGACTGGCTTCTCAATAGAGGAAAACATCATGGTATTGTAAACAGAACATTTACTGTTGTTAGGTATAATACCAACTCAAATAAGATTACCATCATGAAACGGATACATTCTAGGGTCTCTGCTGTTTTCTACTATACAAGTAGCCTTCCTTGGGACTTTCTCATCCTAAACATCGCTATGTATACTGATGACACTAATTGTTATGTCATAAACTACTAAATGACAGCCTTTCATAACAACTTTCATTTTCAGTTGGATTCCACTAATATACTGATTATTAATACCAAAAGATCTATACGAATGTTTTTTGAAACATCAAAGAATAGCACAAGTGTCAGCACCCAGCATTACTAACCCCAAAGGAACCTCTCTCAACTTTACTAAACAGCAGCACTATTTTGGCATTCTATCAGATGATATACTGTCTTTTCACAGTCACAACTAAACAAACTACCCCTGAACTATTACGACAACTAAAGGTAGGCTATACTACTTCTGATCTACTTACAACTAAAGCATGTAGATCAATCACCATTAATGCGCTAATCCCTAGAGTTGAAGATGCCTTGCTCATCATAGCCTTAGAGATCGTGTTTCATTAGAGGCCACTTCAGGAGCACTCTTTTCACTTCATTTCCCACCCAGGAACTATTTCAAGAGTTCTTATTCCCAAGATGATCTCCTTATTCATGGTCAGTTAGTTAAATGCATGGAAGCGGCATCTCAAGTGAATGCTGTGCCTGAATACCTCAGCATTATTCTAGGCACTACATGTTTGGGGCTGTGGAACTTCATCATTAGAGGAAATACATGCAGACAGACCAAAATCTAAGAAAAAACTTACAACTGAAAGAAAAAGCAAAGACCAGTGAAAGATCTATAACTTACTTTTGTTTCTTAACTAGTGTCATCAGTTGTTAATTGCTCATTTCAATTTGTGATATTAGCATTGAAAGTATGGGAACATTTCATCAGTCCTACAAGTCTCAGTATTCCTCACATGCTAAACAATCACTAGCAATGATCAGCTATACCTTATACAGGTCAGACTTATCATTTATCAAGTCCCAGAAGTAAAAAAGCTATAAGAGGCATACAAGGCCAAAATTACCTACAAGTCACACTCAAATGATTGCAGCTATTGTGATACAGTTGTGAGCCCATAAGGTCATGACTTAATGCTACATCTCTATGTCTGTGGTGATATCATTACATCACTAATGAAGAATTTTAACTGTGCTATAAAATCAAGTTATGTTCTTACCATAATTATTGATTGCATGACCCTGGGTAATCCTCCATAGCATTAGGACTGACGTTCCAGATCTCTGTCTGCTCATCACCTGTCTAAACATTCCCACGATTCAGCTCCCTTCCTTATTCAAAATCTCTGCACTAGGCCTTCACTTTCCAGATTTGTCACAGGCTGTTCATAAGTGGGATATAACAAGAAAGGTATAAATCCATGCACAACACCTAAAACAAACCCCATGTCAGACAAGTTGGAGGACGGTAGCTGAGAATGTGAAGATGAACTATAACCAAGAAGATGTATCATTATTTTAAGTACATAATCTTTAAATATGATACTGACAGCTTCATCCTACTCAGTACTACTAAGTCACAATCCCCAGCAGATCCCTGAGAGCACTCCTGAATGACAGCATCCCGGAGTCACTGACCTGGAAGGGGAATTATGGAAAAATAACTGACTACACTTGACATTGTTAGGAGATGCAAACAGGTCATTTTCATGATCCATCTGAGTGACAGTTTGTCAAACTGTTTGTGTGGCATCAGCAGGCATTGGACAAACCTATCTGCCAATGATTTGCTTCTCCTGGGATGTTAGCAGCAACTAGAAAGCTATGTGAAAACTCTCTTACTCCCATGACCTCATTCCCTCTTGATACAGGGGACAGGAGTGAGTCCCACATTTCCAGGATATCGATATGTAGGCTGGCCTTGATTTGTAACCATGGTCATGCACCTTGAACCTTGACTGTGAAATTTATGATTCAGGTTGGAATTTCTATGATCGGATTGTCATCTGCTGCAAAAAACATAGCTGTATCCATGCTGGTTCTTTCCTGGCTGTTGATGTTGCTGCAACAGGCTGTACAAGAACCACAACTGAGGTGAGATCTTCTGCATACTTAAAAAGGGAGGATGGTGAGCAGACAATATAACATCAACTGCTGTGAGGGTTTTTCTCTCCCTTTCTCTTTCATCCAGCTTTTCCTTAATTAGTGTTCCAAAATAAATTAAGACCATTATATGGGACATTAAGGAATGTAATCCTGAAATTGTCCAAAAAGTCACTGAGATAAGGGCAGGCGTGACCATTTATTTTCAATCCAGTGCATGCTGCCATCTCTACACCATCCACTACACTAAGGAGGCAGTGTAGATACTTTATTTTTATTTTTATTTATTTAGCATTTGTTGACCGGGAAAGTCCGACTAGATTCCACAGAGCATGTTTTCAGCGGAGGCCTGGGGAGACATGCTCCAGATGCATGTCTTTGGAATGTGTGAAGAAACTGAAGTACCCAGAGGAAACCCACGTGAACACAGGGAGAACATGCAAACTCCACACAGAAGGCAACCCAGCTGAGAATCGAACCGGAGAACATCTTGCTATGAGGTGACAACGTTAACCGCTGCACCACTGCGCCACCCAAGTACTTGAGTAAAGAAATTCTTCTTCTTACACTCTGAAACTGAAAGGTGTATATCTGATACATTTTTCATCATCTGAGACATATCATGAGTGTCCAGTAGCTAAGCAACATCAGTGCAGATGTGAACAATGTATATATCCACTGCTAGAAACAGTTCATAGCCCACAAATCTGCATCACAGGACCCTATGGAATAAAAGATTTCTTCAGGGACACCACAACAACAATAGAGTCCACCACATGATTCTTTCCTAACCTTTCCTGCCCTTAAGTGTCCAAAAGAACTTTGTCAGCTTTCTAGGCTTGAATGTCACAATGTTGAGTTCCTTCCATACTTCCTGCATGACAAAGGTTACAACCTCTTCCACAAGCAGAAACATTCAGTTGGATGTGGACTATAACCTGAATACCTCCTACGGAACCTTATCAGAAGACAAGGAGGGCATAACTAGCCAATTACATTTTAGCTGCATCACTTGTAAGGTTCCTCCAAATGTGGGATCATCAGGGTGGGAAACTGGTGAACCGGCTCATCTTCTTCAACTGTGTCTGGGTTAGGAGTGTCCTATGGAGAGCTTATGTTGTTCCGCTTATACATCCTCTTGACGTTTTCCTTCAATGGGAAAGTATTCAGGGAGGAAGAGATGGAGTTAGAGGAATAAAAAGAAACTGACTCTGATACTCTGTTAGGGTTCTGCGAACAACTTTCATTATCCTGGTGCTGTGAAATGGCAAGAGGCTCAGACACAACTGGCCCCTTGGCAAGATCAATAGTAGAAATCTGGCACCAAAGGATGAATTCAAAGTAGGAACTCCAAAACTGAGTCTGTGTCTGGTATCAATACTTTCATCACAACTGATGCTACCTCTGTTGAGAACCCTGTACTGATGTCTATCAACACCAGCACCAGCAAAGCAAAGGCACTAAGCCTCAAAATGGTTTGTCTGCCTGTTACTGACATCATTGCTGATAGTCCAAGGCCTAAATATCCCAAACTTCTGACTTCAAAGTCAGTGAAATGTGAGCACCAAAATCTGGCATGAGCCATGAACCCTGGACTTGAGGGCTAAGGTGACACCTAGTACCGATGGTATGACTGTCAAGCCCAACTAGACAGAAGGCAGCAACAACAGGTTACAGGTAAACCTTGTCAGTGTCAGAGAAATTGCTAGAGAGCATCAAAGAAATCAGTCCTGAAAAAGGACCATTGAGGAGGCTGTAATAGAAGAAGGGAGGGTAATGAGATCCCTGTCCAGTCCAGAATGAGAAAGACAGAGACACAGAAAGAGAGAGAGAGAGATGGGATGAGACCCAAAACCAACTGCACCTGAAGCATGGCATCTGCCAACTTCATGTGATCTACGCCCATGAAAAACAGACCCATGGGAGGAAAAAAATGTAAGGACCTAATGGGGGGACCTCGGAAGGTATCATCTGTGAAGGTCTAATTCTAAAGAAGAAGAAGAGATACTACCTCTTCTTAAGTAATCCACTTTGGAAGTTTACAGTAAATGGGAATGGGAAGACCATCATCTGCAGGAATAAGAGCACCAACATTGTGGACTCAGTGGAACTTTTCTGCTCAGACCAGCTTATTTAAACATGGGTACTACAAGGAATGCCAGGTTGGGTTAGCAATTTGCTAGCCATGGCATTTGTGATCTAAAACATTGACTGATGTGAAGTCTTTCCTTCCCATTCAGACAAATATCCAGGCAGAGGCTTGTGTAGCATGTGACTGCATGTGAATGCTTTTGGCTAGCAATCTAAGAAGAGGGTGGAATCACAAATACCTAACAGCGCTGCAGTTATTTCTGCTACTGATTTACAGGGATGGAGGTTTTTATGGGAGTTACAGTATTCGAGGCATTATGGGACACCTTGGCAATGATCTCAGGAGAAAGATAGGAGGCATTGTTGACTTAATCTGATAGCATTTTGTGACTTTAATTTATCTTAAATTAGTAAGGACAAGCACTAAGCACTGATCTTAACAGATAAAGGTGTATAGTTGAAAGCAAATATGGTCTATATGCATTTCGGAAAGAGTAGAACAGACTAGTAGACAGAAGTTGGATACTAATGCTTTCACTGTCACTTTTGTCAGTGAATGTATGGACAGCATATCACATATGGAAAAGCAGAAAGCATGGACAATATTCCTCATGTCAGTGTTTGAAAAATGTTCAAGGTGGGAGATAATGTACCAAAAGAGAAAGTACTTCCAAGCAGAAAAACTGTAGGAACTTCCCAAATCAACTATCTTCAAAGTAAAAAACAAAAAGAAGTTCCAACAACCAAGGTGGTCTGAATAAAAACAGTTTTAATCCACACAGTAAGCGCTTTCAAACACAAGGTTCTTCATCAGACTGAATAAAAAAGTATCATACAATTCAAGTTAATACATTATTGCACAGCCAGTAGAGACAATGCAGTAATCATCTAGGTAAATCTCTGGATTTCAAGACCGGCCTTATATAGACCCTGTCATTTAACCCTGGCTTCCTATCTGCACACAACTTACAAATCCAGTATAGTTCCCTTTCTTCAGTAAAATTAACAAAATCACCACCTCTTAGTCCTTTATATACAATTTCTACCACCTTAAACTTAAAGTAGTGTGAAGAGCCTGATTCAAAAACATGCTTAGCTAGGGCATTTGTTAAATCTGCCCTTTCAATAGCATATTTGTGCTCACGAATACGTTCATAGAGCATTCTATTTGATTTTCTTAAGTAGAAACTTTCACATACAGTGCATGTAGCTAAATAAATATTTCTAGTTCAACAGTGTGCATACAGATTACACATGAACTTATGTCTAGATATAGGATGTATAAAAACATTGGCTGTATCAATAGAGGAACAATGTCTCCAGTTCCCACAGGGTAGAGTATCAAGAATCTGATCTTTAACATGTAAATCTGTATGCATCAGCACAGCCGTTTAAAAGATTTCTTGTTTTTATGAGTAAAATTGGGTTTAACACCCACTATGTCTCTAATCCTATCATCTGTAGTTACAAATAGAAATGTTTCATGTTATGGTTACAGAGGAAAGAGGGAATTGGGAGTGGTATGGGGGAGTGGGAATAGTAGCAATTGGAAACTGTGTACATACACACATAGCCCACACAAAGAAATACTACCCAGATGAATTATCAGCAAAACTACAGATGTGAAATGGTTGAAACAATATGTAGCATTATGAAATCTCCAAAACCAAAAGGAGTGTGATAAAATGGTTGTTATGGTTACTAGGTAAAAGAGTTAGCCATGTAGTCACCAGGTCATATTCTGAAGCAAAGGATATCTTTTTGTACCTTCAGTAATACTCAACTAGTAAAATGTGCTAATAGAAATTCATTGATCCAGCCTTTTAGTTTATGGTTTCAAGACAGAAGTTACTCTAGGTAAGACTAATACGATGGTTGAATAACTTTCTGAAATACAGTGGGGCATAATGACAGGAGCTTATCCTTTCACGAGTAAATACGTTGGACAGGACATAGGGTATCTCAAGGATTACCTGAGCCTCTGTCATTTTAGATACAAAGAAATATTTGCCCAGAAACCCAGATGGCCAGCAGTTCTTTGATCCCTATCTAAATATAACTGCTGATCATTACAGAACAATACACGTTGGGTTACATGCTGTTAACTGTAGTCAAACATTATGTTTTTGAGAATACTACTGTTTATCTTCATGGATTATAATGTCTGAAGGTGTCTATGTTTACTTTACCATCTGTACTGCTTTTAAAAAGCAAACCTAATTTAATACAAATAAGATGGGATATAAAACTTATAGTGAGGTGGAAGTCAGATGTTTACAAAACGTGAAGATATAGCTGATATAACAGGGTCTCTATATGGAAGACAGATGTATCAGTGTGATCACATATTGAGCTTTCCTTCCTGTCAACAGGACATAACCTAAGGATAATTAACTCACTGGGTTACAACTCATCAGTTTTACCAGTCTGTGACAATGCTTCTCACTTGGTTTAGTCAGATAGCAACAACATATTACTGCCGTAAATGTTATCAGCACTGTCTGTTGTTTCTCTTATGCAACTGTGCAACTACGGAGTTAGTATATCTAAATAATGATGGAATGTGGTCCCTACATGATCATAGTAGGGTCTGTGCACTATAAACACACTGAATTTGTGTACTTTTTGCAGCCAGATGACTAGTCAACCAGTTCTAATTACATAATTGGATTTTCTGGGTGGTTAAGAGTTGTGGGGTTGTAGGACAACTCATTTTTTCATATGTAATGTAAGTTTTACAGCTAGTTAAATGTGCCAAGGCGTGTATTTAGGATTTATAGAGAATAAAGTGATAGTTCAATGCCTGATGTGGTTTTCAGAATGAAACAGTTCAACTTTTATCCAGTTTGGAGTGGAACAAATAAACGAAGAGCATAGCAAGTGTCTTACCATTGGCAGTATGATATTATAGTGAAGTGTCTAATTATCATTAAATGGTACTACAGATGAAAATAAAGAAATGTCATCCTCAACTTATATTGGTGTAGTTTGAGACAGTGTAAAAGTTGCAGTGGTATAACACAGTGATGTGACTGCTGAGGAAAAGTAAGAAGTCATTAATAGCAAGTAAGGGCACAAACATATGCACCCTTAGGAGAATTTTAACAGTGGAATCAAAGAGAATTCAGGAACAAAATTAAGAAAGAATGTAAGAGAATAATGAAATTATGTCGAAATAAGTGAAGGAAGAAAAATAGAAATAGAACCCTAGGTGTGTCAGTAATGGACAGAAGAAGGAAGAATGTATGAAACACCAGAAATGGGCAAGGCTGAGAGTACAGAGGAAGGGAGATGTATTTTTCCATTTGTAACTGAGGTGTATAACAATGTGATGAGTGGATATTTTATTATATATAATTGATATGTATAATAATGCAATGAGTAGATACCATATTACATTTAATTCATGTTTATAATAATGCAGGGAGTCAGTATCTTATTTCATGCAGCTGATTTGTATAATAATTTTAGTAGTAGACACTTGTACATAGCTGAAGTGCATAAAATGTGTGGACTCTATATTTTGTGATATGTAATTTATGTATACACTACAATGAGGAGTAGATTATGTCATCATATGTAAATGATATTTATAATAATGAGGAGTAGATTATGTCATCATATGTAAATTATATTTATAACAATGTGATGAGTAGATATTTTATTATGTGCAATCCACGTGTATAACTATGTGGGGATTACTTATATTCATGTTTATGAAAAATGCATGCACGATAAAGCTCTGCATATGCATGCATTTCTGGTGTGGTTGGCTAATAAAAGGTAAAATAATAGAAGAAAACAGTAAGACGTTCACTAAATAATTCCAAGGAACCAAAGGTTTTATACCTAAACAGTAACTGAATATGGCATCATGGACAAAGGTAAGCAGACCAAAACTGTATAGACATAACAAGATAGATCTGACACTAAAGAATGGAAGGGACTAAAATGAGGTGAGTCAAAATAAGAACTGATAATCCCCTTACTCCTGGGATAGGTATAATAATGTTTAAACTCTTAATCAAAGGAGGTTCTACTTTTATAGGTTTAGTTTGCAGCTGTGATCCTCAATAAAGAAACACTCAGTAAAGTCCACCTCCTGTGTACCTGTATTTGATAGGAAGCCAAGGGAAATAGTAAGGAGACTCAGAATGTGAAACCTGATCTCAGGCATTGCTTTAGTTCCTTCCTAGGCTCCTCTTTAGCATGAAAAATATTTGATTGTGGTTTGGTTAAATAGAGATGTGGTGAATTTGGCACAGACTATTCAAAACTCTGTAAATTCATGATTGTATCCATCTTCAGAAAAAAAGGTAATTCTGTCTGTTTCTCTTGTTTATTTTTTTGCTATTTGTTTACCAGCTAAGAGGGCTGATCTAGTGACCCTCTTTAGCCATGACCCATGTTCAAAGAGCATAACATAAATACTATAAAAGGTTACTAAATAAAGAATAGAAAATGTAAAGTTCTAAACACTGAAACTAATACAAAATGATATAGGATAAATACATGCAAATTATACAAAACTAAGAAGAATACACTCTTTAATATACGTTATTGACAAACTGAAGTATGCAAAAATAGATATAGCTCGTGCATTGTCATGAAAGCATGTACACATGGCTTCTTTGAACAGATGTTCTTTCCAGGACATTTTTTAAATCTCCAGGGTTTATTATATTCTTTAATAGGTTCATAGGTAAGTACTAGGCTAGCTGACTTTGTGGACCATTTTAAGCCTAGCCAATTTTCCTTTAAAAGGTGAATCAAATCCTGTACCCTGTGTTTGTGAGGTAAACACCTTAACTATTATCTGAATATCATTTAGGAGGTACTTTCAGGTGTCTCATCCTAACCTGGAAGAAGTTCTTTCATCTATAATTGTTTTGAAGCATTGCCTGGAGAGGGAAAGTTTTTTTCTTGATTACTTCTAAGTGAGTAGTCTTGATTTCTAACAGATGGTTTTACCTTTAGTGGGGTACAGTACCTAAGCTTAATCATTTTGAATATCAGTTGCTAAAAAGGAGTGTTGCCTGTTGAAAAACCCAAACCAGTTAAAGCCTTTAAATATACCACAGTGATGCATTTGTGAATTTGCTAATAATATACTTTTATGTATTTTATTTTTGGCTTCCTGATACCTCTGAGTATTGTAGGACAAGTGGAGAGTTAATGGAAGCCAATATTCTAACTCGTGACATTTTTGCAATAGCTGTATATGCAATTGGTGAAAACAGATATGCAAAATCCAGTAGCTTCATTTGTGATAGAACTTTGTTAGCAATGGTGCCAGTTTGTGTTGTAGATGACAGGGGAGGATCAAGAATTACTATTTTTGTTCAATTGCATTAGGAATGATAATGTCTTGATTGTCTTTAAGTAGACTTGGAGGCAGACCTGATCATTTCTATGCTATGGAGAAAAATTTAACATTTTTATGAATGATTCATAGTCTAATAGCACTGAACCATAGAAATTGATCAGATAAGTTGGTTTTTAGATGTAACTGTAGCTCAGGAAATGTTTTAGAAGATTCTGTCAGAAGCAGGGTCTCCAAAATATGCAACAATTTTCAAAGAAGGAAGGTCAGAAGTGAGATAATTAATAAAAAAAAGAGTAGTGGGTGTTAATACTGAGCCTTTTGGGACTCCAGTGTTCAGAATACTATTGTCTGTTTTTGTCATATATCTGAACCACTGAATTATTTATTTTATATTTGTTTACTGGTAAAGTCCGACTGGATAACAAGTCCATTTTCAACAGAGGCCAGAAGAGAAAAGCTCCAAGACATACAGATAATAAGAAATGTAACACTTTTACATAGAATTTCTTCAAAATCTAAACAAAATTGACATAGCATTTCTAAAAAGAAACAAATTACAGTTTATGGCATTTATACAGGATAGAAAAAGAAAAATAGACTAGTAGTTCAAGATTACTATTGAAAGGTACAAAAATCATACAAGCATACTAACAGTTTGAGAAAATTACTTTATATACAGTCTTTACAAGACTTGACAATATAAGTTTGAACTTAAGGAATGCTAAAGGAAACTGTCTAGTGAGACTGTAGAAGAGACTGGAAGAGTTTTTGTTTAGTTAAGCTCTAGCGAGTTTGGTGTGACTTACATAATGATGAAGCCATATAGGTAGCTTGGTTTAGTCTGGGACAGTAATTTGGCCAGCCTGTTAGGTGACTTGGTTTATTCTAATTTAGTTATTTAGCCAGGTTCAATACATGGACAAATCCATGTAGCAGACAGGTGGGCTTTTAGTAGTTTTGTACTAATTAATATTATTTAATAATTATTTTAGTAATTTAGTAGAATTGTGTTGATTCTAAAATGAAATTTGCTGTGTTTGTGGAAGTGTGTAGTGAGTTGGATGAAGTGGTGGTATGTGTACCCAAGGGTGAGAGACTAGTGATTGGAGCGGAGTTCAATGGGCATGTTGGTAAATTGAATAGAGGGGATGAGGAAGTGATGGGTAGGTATGGTGTTAAGTTGAGGAATGCAGAAGGTCAGATGATTGTGGATTTTGTGAAAAGGATGGACATGGCTGTGGTGAATACGTATTTTAAGAAGAGGGAGGAGCATAGGGTGACATAAAAGAGTGGAGGAAGATGCACACAGGTGGATTATATCCTATGTAGGAGGGCCAGTCTGAAGGAGATTGGAGACTGTAAAGTGGTGAGCGCGGAAAGTGTAGTTAAGCAGCATAGAATGGTGGTCTGTAGGATGATGTTGGTGATCAGGAAGCGGAGGTGGAGTGTGAAAGCAGTGCCAAGGATTAAATGGTGGAAGTTAAAAAAGGTTGATTGTGAGATGGAGTTCAGGGAAGAGTTAAGACAGGCACTGGGAGGCAATGAAGAGTTACCGAATAGCTGGGTAACTACAGCAGAGCTAGTAAGGGAAACTGCTAGGAAGGTGCTTGGTGTGACATCTGGACAGAGGAAGGAGGACAAGGAGACATGATGGTGGAATGAGGAAGTACAGGAGAGTATACAGAGGAAGAGGCTGGCGAAGAAGAAGTGGGATTGTCAAAGAGATGAAGAAAGTAGACATGAGTATAAGGAGATGAGGCGCATGGCAAAGAGAAAGGTGGCGAATGCTAAGGATAAGGCATATAGAGAGTTATATGAGAGATTGGACACTAAAGAGGGATAAAAGGACCTGTACCAATTGGCTAGACAGAGGGACAGAGCTGGGAAAGATGTGCAGCAGGTAAGGGTGATAAAGGACAGTGAGGGAAACGTACTCACAAGTGAGGAGAGTGTGTTGAGTAGATGGAAAGAGTACTTTGAAGGGCTGATGAATGAAGAGAATGAGAGAGAGAGAATGTTGGATGATGTGGGGATAGTGAATCAGGAAGTGAAGCAGATTAGCAAGGAGGAAGTAAGAACAGCTATGAAGAGGATGAAGAATGGAAAGGCTGTTCGCCCAGATGACATACCAGTGGAAGCATGGAGGTGCTTAGGAGAAATGGCAGTGGAATTTTTTAACCAGATTGTTTAATGAAATTTTGGAAAGTCAGAGGATGCCTGAGGAGTGGAGAAAAAGTGTTTTGGTACCTATCTTTAAGAATAAGGGTGATGTGCAGAGCTGCAGTAACTACAGAGGGATAAAACTGATCAGTCACAGCTTGAAGTTATGGGAAAGAGTAGTGGAAGCTAGGTTAAGAAGGATGGTGATGATTAGTGATCAGCAGTATGGTTTCATGCCAGGAAAGAGCACTACAGATGCAATATTTGCTCTGAGACTGTTGTTGGAGAAATACAGAGAAGGTCAGAAGGAGTTGCATTGTATCTTTGTGGACTTAAAGAAAGCATATGACAGGGTGCCTAGAGAGGAGTTGTGGTATTGTATGAGGAAGTCGGGAGTGGCAGAGAAGTATGTAAGAGTGGTACAGGATATGTACAAGGGTAGTGTGACATTGGTGAGGACTGCGGTGGGAGTGGCAGATACATTTAAGATGGAGGTGGGATTACATCAAGGATCAGCTCTGAGCCCTTTCTTATTTGCAGTGGTGATGGACAGGTTGACAGATGAGATTAGACAGGAGGCCCCGTGGACTATGATGTTTGCAGATGACATTGTGATAGGTAGTGAGAGTAGGGACCAGGTTGAGGAGACACTGGAGAAGTGGAGACATGCTTTAGAGAGGAGAGGAATGAAGGTCAGCAGGGCTAAAATAGAATATATGTGTGTAAATGAGAGAGAGGGTAGAGGCATGGTGAGGATGCAAGGAGTAGAGTTGGTAAAGGTGGATGAGTTTAAGTACTTGGGATCAACAGTTCAGAGTAATGGTGAGTGTGGAAGAGAGGTGAAGAAGAGAATATAGGCAGGGTGGAATGGGTGGAGAAGAGTGTCATGAGTGATTTGTGACAGACGGGTACCAATAAGAGTGAAAGGGAAGGTCTATAAGAGGGTAGTGAGACCAGTTATGTTATATGGGTTGGAGACGGTAGCATTGACGAAAAGGCAGGAGTCAGAGCTGGATGTGGCAAAGTTAAAGATGTTAAGATTTCCACTGGGTGTGACTAGGATGGACAGGATTAGGAATCAGTATATTAGAGGGTCAACACAGGTTGGACAGTTTGGAGACAAAGCAAGAGAGGTGAGATTGCGTTGGTTTGGACATGTGCTGAGGGGGGATGCTGGGTATATTGGGAAAATGATGCTAAGGATGGAGCTGCCAGGTAAGAGGAAAAGAGGAAGGCCTAAGATAAGGTTTATGGATGTGGTGAGAGAGGACATGCAGGTGGTTGGTGTGAAAGAGCATGATGCAGAGGACAGGAAGAAATGGAAACAGATGACGAGCTGTGGTGACACCTAAAAGGAAAAGCTGAAAGAAGATGATGATGTCCATTGCAGTAAATAATGCTGTTATGAATCTGAAAACATTGCAAAATACATGCAGTTGGATGTATGGTAATCTATAAATATTTATTTGAATAAATGATTATAGAAAAGCTTTTCTAATATTTTTATAAGTAGTCTTTGGAGTTATTAAGTGCAGGGACTTTTGAGAGTAGTATAATGATGGAATTTGTGAAGACAGGGGGTACTATTCTTGAGGTAAAAACACAGATAGCTGTCTCATTCATATGAATGAGCCTAAAGCATAAGTATTTCGGTCATGGTAGATGAAGCATAAATCTAGACATAGGGAGGAATAAACAGGCAGGCAAGAACAACAAAGAAGCAATAAAACAGAAAAGCAGATAAATATCAGGTGGTTCCTAGAGCAGCACAGTTATGCAACAGGTAGCTTTGCCACCTCACAGCAAGAGATTCGCCATCGGTTTTCAGTTGGGGTGTCTTCTGTGTGTCATCTTCATTTCCTCCCTGCATTCACGTGGGTTTTCTCAGGGTACTCTGGTTTCCTTTCACATTCCAAAGACATGCCATAAGGTGGATCTGAGACTTTAATTTGCCCGTAGGTGTTAGTGAAAGGGGCTTGACAACTGAGTCACTCTAGTAGTTGGATGTGACTCATAAGACAGTGAGAGTAAAAGAGAGAGAAATGGAGCCAAGCTGACCCTGACTAAATATTTTTTTCAGCTTAGCTGAAAATCCACCTAAGGTCATCCACAATGTTAGAGAGTTGGATAGGGATCAAGCAGCGTTGCTTTATGGATTAAAAACAGCTTTACTGTTGCTCCCCTTATTCTTTTCCAGTAAATCAATGTTAGAGTAACAGGGTTATAAAAGTAGAAGGTCAGGAATGAAAGGAAGTGAAAGTGAGTGAAATAGGAGTGTACAAGGCTAGAACAGCTTGCCACTTAATATTAGCTGGAGTTAGAGCCCTCCATTTAATTCTACCAGTTTCTTCTTTGTATAATTATCTTGTACCTATAGCCCTTAGTGAACAGTAAAAGAAGATGGCTGTAAAGCTACCACCATGTACATCTGATTGTTAGGAAAATTACCTGTAAAGGTTAAAGAGACTGAAAGTGTAAAATGCTAAGGTGATTGAGAGCGTAAAACTTTAAATAAGAACATTGGTTTAGTTTCTTGTGCACATTGTTTGATGTGTGATTTGCTTCTGAATGGATGTTGTTTTATGACCTCAATCTTAAACAGCTTAGACATAATAAATAAATGGGAGCTGTCAATTCATTCAAAGCACAATATGATGCTTTTCTACTTTAAATAGCTAGATTAGAGACAACAATGACTATGTTATATCCCTTCAAAATTAAAAACAAAGTCTGTGGCTCTTTAAGATATAAACAAAAATCGCTAGAGAAAACCGAGTACTAAATAATATGAAAATGTTTTGTGCAGCCAAGGAGCAGAAAGCAAAGTGTCACAGTTGTTAAAATAAAGACCAAAGAACAATCAGAAATGTATCTGATACTTAATATAAACATTAGAAAACCCTGATTTAGAAGAAGAAGACTGAAATTATTTGCAATGTGCTGCAGCAGAGGCATGATAAATCAAGACAGACAAGTTTATCATTCGAGTTAGAGAGTTATATGACATCCAGAATACAAGAGCATGGTAGGGCTGAGTATGAGGAAGAAGCCTGTCTCTCCATCAGAAACATGGTGGGCTGAAGGGCATATGCCCCAAATGTGTATTTCCATGGCAATCAGATTTATTTATTTCTTGAGCAGTCCTGGAGATGTTTTCCTAGGTCATGCAAAACATGAGGAAAGCCATTTTTAAAGTACAAAATAATGTCAAATTCGGATTACACGATACATTTTAATACACAATTATAAGTCCTTATTTATCAATAGATGATGTCATGCTTTTCTAGTTTCAGTTTATTTTTGAGAAGCATGACTTGAAAAGTCCACAATGTCTGACAGACGGGAATCACATGGTCACTCCATGTAGAATTAAGGTATAAAGCTTGTCATTATTTTACATACTGCACAGCAGTGAAGTATCAAGCTAGGGCTTCATACTTAAGTTAATTTTGATTTTGTAAAAAAAATATTTTTGTTGAAACAATAGAAATAATCCATAATATGAACTTGAAAATAATACAGTTTTGAACATACATTTATAAAACATGACAACATGTCATGATTACAAAGAATTTTTGCATTGCTGAAATAGTTGCAAGCACAAGAAGTGGAAACTTAACTTTAACTTGAGTATCACTATTCAGTGCTTAAATTTGGTACATAATATTCACACTGGGACCAAAAAAGGGTATCTTTATGCAAAAATGACATGTAGAAATGCAGTACTATCCAAGGTTGTAAAGTTGTTTAAACATTTATGGAACAGGATATATTGTAGAATAAAATCATTTAGTGGAACCTGAAAAAAAAATCTGAATATTTCATTTTAAATATTGAAATTATTTTACTGTCTGTAAGTTGATTCAAAGAAAGTCATTCTAAGACATAGTTACAAAATCTATGTAATGTATTTTTTTTTCCAAAATGAAAGGAATAAAGCAAATCCTTATCATTATTATTTAAATTATTATGCAAATTGTGCAATACAGGACAATTCAATGACAGATCTCATTTTAATATACCAGCTTTTTTAAGTTTATTTTTTTACTAGAACCAATATTTTTGGAAATGAACATTCCCCAAATATATTTAGTATATCTACCATAACAGCATCACAAACTGTATATGTTACAGCAAAATGATTATATTAAAGATATCCTAAACTGTGTTTTTTTTTTTTTTATGGGCATGGCTTATAGAAATCTTCCAAATATCTTATTGACTAGGGGTTTTCCTCCCAGACAGATTTTCCTAGTTAGCAAAAGCAATAAATAAATGTCAAATTAGTTCATATTTTGCCACAGTAATTCATCTTGCAAAGCTGAGTATGTCACAATATGAATGATAGCTTGCAATACATTCATAACACAATACAATTTGAAAATTCACTTCTACAATATTAATGCTTGACAAAGCATTTGAAAATATTACATTTTTTGACTGATTTGGGAAGTGGAAATGGTATATTTAATTGTTAACTTTGTAATATTATATTATTCACTGATGAATCACTCATACCCAGGGAATATTTCATACAAATCTATGAAACAGTGCTACATTTTTTGGAAAGAAATTCCCATACACCTTTATGTTTAAGTAGATGAAATTGCTAGTGGGATTGTAATCTACAAGTAGAAACAATATATATATATATATATATATATATATATATATATATATATATATATATATATAAAACATCTTTTTTTTTTTTAATATCGACAAATCAGAATGTTGATATTCATAACACTGAGCCCATAAGAGCAAAATGGCACAGCTTCAAAGTGCCATAGATATCTTCACTAAAAACATCATACAGTGTAAGTCAGTGATTGTGTGAGATCATGGTATAGATGGTTTTACCCATTCTCAGCTGGAGTGTGATCTCAGAGTTTATATATATATGAAATTCAGTGAAATGAGTTTTCAGTGAATCAAAGTAGACCCATATATATATACATATATATATATATATATATATATATATATATATATATATATATTTGTATGGGTCCCCTTCAGTAGATCGAACATATAACAAGTTCGAACCTCATATGGCCAAGACCATATGTTTGAACTTGTAATTATTCGATCAGACTGAATGGAGACTCCATACAGTATGGAACAGGAAGATTTCTCTTTTCTATAATGTAGTGCAATCTCAAAGTTGGTATATTTAAGTAAGGGGGTGTGAGGGATGTTTAATTTTGTTTTTTGTTGTTTTTTCTTTTTTTACTTCAGTGTTCAAACTATTTCAAGTTTGTACATATGGTCTTGGCCATATGTGGTTCGAACTTGTAATATGTTCGATCTACTGAAGTAGATCCATTTATATATATACACACACACACACACACACACACACGCGTGCGCGCGCACACACACACACACACACACACACACACACACACATGTGAGGTTGTCAGGTGATAATGCACTATGACTTTATGACTAGTTGTTCTGAACTGCTTTCTGTCTTCATTTAGATGACTAATCACTGACAGAGGTGCATCCATTGCTTTAGTTATTTGTATCAATCCACTGTCTTGCAGATTTTACCTTGACATTGGAACTTGTCTAGCATGATATCATTTTTAAATTATCTCTTCATATAATCTGTCTCAAGTATAAAAGTTGAAGTCTTCTCATCTTTGCTTCCAGGGAATACTTTTATATCCTCCAATACTAACTGACTTGTTTTTCAGACAGCCTATGGTATAGGCTATATTTTTCAACAACACTAAATTCAAAGATATTAATTTTCTTCCTGTAATGTTTCCTTACTATCCAATTGTTCCATCAATATGACATCACTGAAAATAACATAGCTTGGACAAGATCAATATTCATACCTATATATAGAAATGTCAGCTATTTTTATTATCTTTGAAACAATGAAACAATTATAATGAATTATGGAGTTTAAGTCTAACTAGGGTTTTCATATCCAGAAAATGAATAGAATCAAGATTACAATTATATGTTGAAATAAGTTTATAACAGATACATGACCAAAGGGGAGACCAGACAACTTTCAATAATTTTCCATGGTTTTAATAAATATTTGATCTAAATACCAAATAATAAGTAGTCCAGTCAGGTAGCCATATACTTCCAGATTCCTTGGAAACAATATTTTTAATACAAGACCCTAGTCAATTTAGGTGACTAAATAAGTTTTGTATGTTCAGAAGTTATCTTACCAAATTTTTATAGGAATATGATGACAATCTAACATAATATGGAATAGAATTTTAGGAAGTATTTTCATCTTGACTATACAAACCTTTGATAAAACAGTAAACTCCATGTCTGTTCATCTTTTGTTTTTTTTAGAGTCAATTGAACTCAAATATTTTAAAATATTTCTGGTAAGAGTACCTATTGTTTTAGGAAAATATTATTCCTAGACATTTTAGTTTAGGTTTTAGGGTTGGGTAAAATTTCTTTTAAATCTATTTCATTAAGAAGAGTTTAATCATCAAATGAGGAGAAATAAGTTTGATTTAATAATTTAACTTATAATTAATATGAGATATTATCATCGAAAAGGATTCAATGGATTTTCATTTTTTGAGGGTACCATAACATGGGTATTGAAGATAAATATCAAAATCATCATCAGATCATCATCTTCTTTCAGCTGCTCCCATTAGGGGTCACCACAGCGGATCACCTGTTTCCATTTCTTCCTGTCCTCTGCATCTTGCTCTGTCACACCAACCACCTGCATGTCCTCCCTCACCACATCCATAAACCTTATCTTAGGCCTTCCTCTTTTCCTGTTACCTGGTGGCT
This sequence comes from Protopterus annectens, assembly GCF_019279795.1. NCBI lineage: Eukaryota > Metazoa > Chordata > Ceratodontiformes > Protopteridae > Protopterus > Protopterus annectens. Next base: position 1,626,841,469 of record NC_056728.1, on the reverse strand, counting down.
TCATCCTTAGCATCTTTTTCCCAATATACTCAGCATCCCTCCTCAGCACATGTCCAAACCAACGTAATTGTGTCTCTCTGACTTTGTCTCCAAACCTTCAAACCTGGGCTGACCCTCAAATATACTTCTTCCTAATCCTGTCCACCCTCGTCACACCCAGTGCAAATCTTAACATCTTTAACTCTGCCACATCCAGCTCAAACTCCTGCTTTTTTGTCAATGCCACTGTCTCCAACTCATATAACATAGCTGGTCTCACTACCCTCTTGAAGACCTTCCCTTTCACTCTTACCAGGTACTCGTCTGTCACAAATCACTTCTGACACTCTTCTCCACCCACTCCATCCTGCCTGTAATCTCTTCTTCACCTCTCTTCCATACTCGCCGTTACTCTGAACTATTGACCACAAGTATTTAAACTCATCCACCTTCGCCACCTCTACTCCTTGCATCCTCACCATTCCTCTATCCTCCCTCTCATTCACACACATATATTCTGTCTTAGACCTGCTGACCTTCATTCCTCTTCTCTCTAGAGCATATCTCCATATCTCCAGGGTCTCCTCCACCTGTTCCCTACTCTCACTACAGATCACAATGTCATCTGCAAACATCATAGTCCATGGGGACTCCTGTCTGATCTCGTCTGTCAACCTTTCCATCACCATTGAAAATAAGAAAGGGCTCAGAGCTGATCCTTGATGTAACCCCACCTCCACCTTAAACGCATCCATCACTCTCACCGCAGACCTCACCGCTGTCACACTAGCCTCGTACATATCCTGTACCTCTCTTACATACTTCTCCAACACTCCTGACTTCCTCATACAATACCACAACTCCTCTCTAGGCACCCTGTCATATGCTTTCTCTAAGTCTACAAAACACAATGCAACTCCTTCTGACATTCTCTGTACTTCTCCATCAACCTTCTCAGGGCAAACATCGCATCTGTAGTGCTCTTTCCCGGCATGAAACCATACTGCTGATCACTAATAATCACGTCCCTTCTTAACCTAGCTTCCACTACTCTTTCCCATAACTTCATGCTGTGACTGATCACTTTAATCCCTCTGCAGTTACTACAGCTCTGCACATCACCCTTATTCTTAAACATCGGTACCAAAACGCTTTTTCTCCATTCCTCAGGCATCCTCTCACTTTCCAAGAATTCATTAAACAATCAGTTTAAAATTTCCACTGCCATTTCACCTAAACACCTCCATGCTTCCACAGGTATGTCATCTGGGCCAACTGCCTTTCCATTCTTCATTGTCTTCATAGCTATCCTTACTTCCTCCTTGCTAATCCATTGTACTTCATGATTCACTATCCCTACATCATCCAACCTTCTCTCCCTCTCATTCCCTTCATTCATCAACCCCTCAAAGTACTCTTTCCATCTCCTCAACACACTCTCCTCACTTGTGAGTATGTTTCCCTCATTATCCTTTATCACCTTTACCTGCTGCACATCTTTCCTAGCTTGGTCCCTCTGTCTAGCCAATTGGTACAGGTCCTTTTCTCCCTCCTTAGTGTCCAACCTTTCATACAACTCTTCATATGTCTTATCCTTAGCCTTCACCACCTCTCTCTTTGCCATGCACCTCATCTCCTTATACTCCTGTCTACTTTCTTCATCTCTCTGACAATCCCACTTTTTCTTTGCCAACCTCTTTGTCTTTATACTCTCCTGTACTTCCTCATTCCACCACCATGTCTCCTTGTCTTCCTTCCTCTGTCCAGATGTGATACCAAGTACCTTTCTAGCTGTCTCCCTTACTAGCTCTGCTGTAGTTACCCAGCTATTTGGTAACTCTTCACTGCCACCCAGTGCCTGTCTTAACTCATCCCTTAACTCCACCTCACAATTACCCTTTTTCAATTTCCACCATCTGATCCTTGGTGCTGCCCTCACACTCCTCCTCCTCTTCTTGATCACCATCGTCATCCTACAAACCACCATCCTATGTTGCCTAACTACACTTTCTCCATTCACCACTTTACAGTCTCCAATCTCCTTCAAACTGGCCCTCCTACGTAAGATGTAATCCTCATTTGAGCATATTTCTCCATGCTTGTATGTCACCCTATGCTCCTCCCTCTTGTTAAAATACATATTCACCACAGCCATGTCCATCCTTTTCACTAAATCCACTACCATCTGACCTTCTGCATTCCTTTGTTTAACACCATACCTACCCATCACTTCCTCATCCCCTCTGTTCCCTTCACCAACATGCCCATTGAAATCTGCTGCAATCACCACTCTCTCACCCTTGGGTACAGTCATCACCACTTCATTCAATTCACTACAAATTTTTTCTTTCTCATCCATTGCACACCCAACTTGTGGAGCATATGCACTAACAACATTCATCATTACACCATCAATTTCCAGCTTCATAAACATCACTCTATCTGACACTCCTTTCACCTCCAAAACTCTCTTAGTATACTGTTCCTTCAGAATAATGCATACGCCATTTCTCCTCCCATCCACACCATGATAAAACAATTTGAACCCACCTCCGATACACCTAGCCTTACTCCCCTTCCATCTGGTCTCTTGCACACACAATGTACCAACCTTCCTTCTGTCCATCGTATCAGCTAGCTCTCTCCCTATATCAGTCATACTGCCAACATTCAAAGTTCCGACCCTCACTACCACAGTCCTAGCCTTTCTCCTCTCTTCCTGCCTTCAGCCATGCCTTCCACCTCTTCTCCTCCTTTGGCCAACAGTAGCCCAATTTCCACCAGCACCCTGTTGGCTAACAGTACTGCTGGCAGTCGTTGTTAACCTGGGCCTCGACCAATCCGGTATGGGAATATTTACTGGTGTCTGTATGAAATGATTTGGCGAAGTTTTACGCCGGATGCCCTTCCTGACGCAACCCTATACATCATCAGATGCTGTAAAATAAAACCTCACTTTCACAGAATTTAATCATGAGCTACTAAAAAGAAATTCAATAAGAACATTTAATAACTAGGTGGAAGTCGTCAACCTTGACATGATCAGTTTTAATAAAGACAGGTTTTGATATGCAGCCATTTAATATAAAGTTGAGTTGAATGTTTTTGTATAGTACTTTAACATGAGTTCTGATGTGATACCAAATTTGGAAATAGGTCTAAAAAAAGCATTGTTGACGCTGTCAAATGCTTTTAGGTGTCTATAGACAGAGCAAATATCTGAAATGTATAAAATTATAGAAATAGCTGTAAAGTTCTTAATACTTCTGTGTGCATGTTAAGTAGAAAGCTGTGGATAAAATTACAAATGTCAAGTTTAAAAAAAAATAAAAAGCCTGTTAGTGTAGTCTAGATAGCTTTGGGAAGAGAAGTGAACATAAGGAAAAGTAGGCTCATCAGCAGCATTAGAATGTTGTAATTGTGAGCATTTGGAGTAATTCATGTTCATTGCTTATGTTTGATCATTCTGATGTAGGCATATGAGAAGATAAAGAATAAGTGAAATATGGTGTGAGAGTTCTAGAATCATAAAAAGAGGATGCAGTGATGGAACTGGGAGGAGAAATAACTTGCCAGTAATACTACTAAGGCATATAAGAACTGGAAGGAATCACCTTTCTGACAATAAGCAGGGGCATCTTGCAGAATGCTGAAATAGATTTCCAGAAAACACAATTCCTGTTTCTTTTAATTTGTATTAAGCAAAAACATTCTGAGTGCGGGGGAAGTCCCAGCAAGGTAATAGCTCAGTGCCATTAATTAAATATAACTTATCTTGAGATTGTAACATCATGGCATGTTGGAGTGCGGTGTTCTTGGCAAATGTCATGTTCAAAAAAAAAAAAATCACTGAAACTCTTTTTGTCAGTTGCTATTTAAACATGCTTGCTCCCAAAAAAACTGAACCCTTGAAAAGCTATAGTTATCAACCTTGTTTTGTTTGACTGGTCTGGTTTTGCCCAGATATACATATATTTTAAATGGAATTATAGCTTTTATTTCTTTCTATCATTTTTGCTCCCTGCCTGCCAATTGTCAAAATTCCACTTGATTAGACATTATCTGGGCTGTTGAGGAGAGGGGGAGGGGTTATTACCCAGGCTGAAATGAAAATGCATTTGGCAGTGAGAGCTTTTTAATTTTATGGCATAAAGCTACATATGGCGGAAACATGAGCACTTTCATCACTGCAAGAGAAATGTATGCCACCTCATCTATGCATGCATGATCCCTCACATATGTTGACAAAGGCTACCATAAATGGCCTGGCTGGTGGCATCCAAGTCTTCCTGACACCATATCCATTTTATCATGATGGGCTTCTCCTCTCTAGCCAAGCACCTTTTATAAGAGCAGTTTCTCTAGCTGGATAGGAGCATCCATCCCTCTTCAGAGGATGTGCACATTCCATCCTCCTAGCCTGTGCCATCAAACATCCAAGCCTCTAACTGAACTCAGGGCATGTGAGCTGTAGTCAGGGTTTTATCCCTGCATGCCACAGATGTCAGTAAATGTCCTCTGGGATGTGGATAACATAATTACAGCAATTACAGCATAACACTGACAACTGTAAGTATGTTTCTTTCTTGTTCAGTCACTTGCAGCTTCTCTTTCACTTGGGGACAAAAGAAGCAAGAGACATAATAACTGGGATTAGTGAAGGATACCTTGACGTTATCCACAAAATTGCAGTTTTGAGTGAGAAGTGATGCTGAAAAGCAATACCTGTCCCAGATACACAGGCTGCCCCATCTACTGTGTTATGAAATAGTCTTGTGGAAACATTATCAAAGTTTACTAAGATTGTCACCTAGGATTCAAGGTTGCATTGCAAGTTAATTGAAGGCAATTTTGTCACTGTCTCTAGCATTCCTTGTGTCAGATCATGCTAAAAATATTTCATATGTTTCAGTTGAGGGTTCAAATGATTGTACTGTTATTGTAGACATGTAACCTCCTGACTGTAAAAATATCGACCTACTCCTGAGTATCGTATTACACAGATTGCACTGTTATTGTATACATGTAAGTTTCTGACTGTACTATGTGAGAATCTTGTACTATGTGAGACTCTTGTACTATGTGAGAATCTTATTTTCACAGATTGTACTGTTATTGTAGACATGTAAACTCCTGACTATACTATGTGAGTATCTTATTCACACAGATTGTACTTTTATTGTAGAGCCTCACAGCAAGAGTTTTTTTATTGGTTCAATCCTTGGCTGGGGTACCTTCTGTGTGGACTCTGCATATCCTACCAGTGGTCGTGTGGGTTTCCTCCATGTGTTTCGGTTTCCTCCCACATCCCAAAGACATGCTCTAGGTAGTTTGGATATTCCAAATTGACCCTAGGTGTAACCGCATGCGTGTGTGCCTTCTGTTGAAGGTTGAATGCCGAGCTGGCAACTCAACACCATAAAACTTCACTGCCAATCATGAGCAGACAGGTAATCTGCTGTGGTGACACCTAACCAGGAAAAGCCAAAAGAAGAAGAAAAATTACTTTCATTGTAGAAATGTAACCTCCTGCCGGTACTATGTGTGTATATTATTTACACAGATTGTACTGTTACTAAAGACATGTAACCTCCTGACTGTACTATGTGAGTATCTTATTTACACAGATTGTACTTTTATTGTAGACATGTAATCTCCTGACTATACCACTATCAACCTACCCCTGAGTTTCTTATTTACACATATTGTACTGTTATTGTAGACATGTAACCTCTTGACTATATTATGTGAGTCTCTAATTTACTCAGATTATACTGTTATTGTAGACATGTTCCCTCCTGATTGTACTATGTGAGTATCATATTTAGACAGATTGTACTGTACTGTAGATATGTAACCTTCTGACTGTACTATGTGCTTATCTTATTTACACAGATTCTACCATTATTGTAGACATGTAACCTCCTGACTGTACTATGTGAGTATCGTGTCTATATTAGATGCACTAAAAGACTTTAGCATGAATGCCTACATGGGCAAAAAAATGCCAGGAATACAAACTATGATTGTGGGGGCGTGTTACAGTGAGGATTGGGTATTTACCCTTTCTTCACTGTAATGTGAGCTCGGAGTTGGAATATATAGTTAGCGAGGGGTGTGGGGGGTGCAGCCTTCTTCAATAGCAAGTTCATTTACCGGCATTTTTGTTCATGTGACCGTTCATGGTAAAGTCTTTTTGGATTTATAATACTGACCCATGAGTATCTTATTTATACAGTTTGTACTGTTATTGTAGACATGTAACCTCTTGACTGTACTATGTGAGTATCTTATTTACACATATTGTACTGTTATTGTAGACATGTAACCTCCTGAATATACTATGTGAGTATCTTATTTACACAGATTTTACTGTTATTGTAGACATGCAATCTGAGTGTGTAAATATCGACCTACTCCTGAGTATCTTATTTACATAGATTGTACTGTTATTGTAGACATGTAACCTCCTGACTGTACTAAGTGAGTATTTTATTTACACAGATTGTACTGTTATTGTAGAAATATAACCTCCTGACTGTAGTATGTGAGTATCTTATTTACACAGATTGCATTGTTATGTTGGACATGTAACCTCCTGACTGTACTATGTGAGTATCTTATTTACATGGATTGTACTGTTACTGTAGACATGTAACCTCCTATGTGAGTATATTATTTACACAGATTGTACTGTTATTGTAGACATGTAACCTCCTGACTGTACTATGTGAGTATTTTATTTACTCAGATTGCACTGTTACTGTTGACATGTAACCTCCTGACTGCACTATGCGAGCATCTTATTTATACAGATTGCACTGTTATTGTAGACATGTAACCTCCTGTCTGTACTATGGGAGTAACTTATATACACAGATTGTACTGTTTTTGTAGGCAGTTAACCTTCTGACTGTACTATGTGAGTATCTTATTTACACAGATTGTACTGTTATTGTAGGCATGTAACCTCCTGACTGAACTATGTGAGTACTTTATTTACACAGATTGTGCTTTTATTGTAGACCTGTAACCTCCTGACTGTATTATGAGAGTATCTTATTTACACAGATTGTACTGTTATTGTAGACATGTAAACTCCTGACTGTACAAATTTCGACCTACTCCTGAGTATCTTTTTACATAGATTGTACAGTTATTGTAGATATAAAACCTCCTGAATATACTATGTGAGTATCTTATTTACACACATTGTACTGTTGTTGTAGACATGTAACCTCCTGACTGTACTATGTGAGTATCTTATTTACACAGATTGTACTGTTATTGTAAACATGTAACATTCTGACTGTATTATGTGAGTATCTTATTTACACAGATTGTACTGTTACTGTTGACATGTAACCTCCTGACTATACTATGTCAGTTCTTAGTTACACAGATTGTACTGTTATTGTAGACATGTAAACTCCTGAATGAACAAATAGCGTCCTACTCCTGACTATCGTATTTACACAGATTGTACTGTTATTGTAGACATGTACCCTCCTGACTGTACAAATATCGACCTACTCCTCAGTATCTTATTTACACAGATTGTACTGTTATTGTTGACATGTAACCTCCTGACTGTACTATGTGATTATGTTATTTACATAGATTGTACTTTTATTGTACTCATGTAACCTCCTGACTGTACTATGTGAGTATCTTATTTACTCAGAATGTACTGCCATTGTAGACCTGTACCCTCCTGAATGTACTATGTGCATATCTTATTTACAGAGATTTTACTGTTATTGTAAACATGTAACATCCTGACTGTATTATGTGAGTATCTTATTTACACAGATTGTACTGTTACTGTTGACATGTAACCTCCTGACTATACTATGTCAGTATCTTAGTTACACAGATTGTACTGTTATTGTAGACATGTAACCACCTGACTGTACTATGTGAGGATCTTATTTACACAGATTGTACTGGTATTGTAGACATGCAACCTGCTGACTGTACTATGTGCGTATCTTATTTACACAGATTTTACTGATACTGTAGACATGTAACCTCCTAACTGCACTATGAGAGAATCCTAATTACACAAATTGTACTGTTATTGTGGACATGCAACCTCCTGCCTGTACTATGTGAGAATCTTATTTACACAGATTGTACTGTTATTGTTGACATGTAACCTCCTGACTTTACTATGTGAGTATCGTATTTACACAGATTGTACTGTTATTGTAGACATGTATTCTACTAACTGTACTATGTGAGTATCATATTTTCACAGATTGTACTGTTATTATAGCAATGTAGCCTCCTGACTATCTAAATATCTACCTACTCCTGAGTATCGTATTTACACAGATTGTACTGTTATTGTAGATATGTAACCTCCTGACTGTACAAATATCAACCTACTCCTGAGTATCTTGTTTACACAGATTGTACTGTTATTGTAGACATGTAACCTCCTGACTGTACTATGTGAGTATCTCATTTACTCAGATTGAACTGTTATTGTAGACATGTAACCACCTGACTGTACTATGTGAGTATCTTGTTTACACAGATTGTACTGTTATTGCAGACATGTAAACTCCTGAATGAACAAATAGCGTCCTACTCCTGACTATCGTATTTACACAGATTGTACTGTTATTATAGACATGTACCCTCCTGACTGTACAAATATTGACCTACTCCTCAGTATCTTATTTACACAGATTGTACTGTTATTGTTGACATGTAACCTCCTGACTGTACTATGTGATTATGTTATTTACACAGATTGTACTTTTATTGTACTCATGTAACCTCCTGACTGTACTATGTGAGTATCTTATTTACTCAGATTGTACTGCCATTGTAGACCTGTACCCTCCTGAATGTACTATGTGCGTATCTTATTTACACAGATTGTGCTGTTATTGTAGACATGTAACCTCCTGACTATACCAATATCAACCTACTCCTCAGTTTATTATTTACACAGATTGTACTGCTATTGTAGACATGTAACCTCCTGACTGTACTATGTGAGTATCTTATTTACTCAGATTGTACTGCCATTGTAGACCTGCACCCTCCTGACTGTACTATGTGAGTATCTTACTTCCACAGATTCTACTGTTATTTTCCACATGTAACCTCCTGACTTTACTATGTGATTATCTTCTTTACACAGATTCTACTGTTATTATAGACATGTAACCTCTTGACTGTACTATGTGAGTATCAGGTCTATATTACATGCATGAAAAGACTTTAGCTCGAATGCCTACATGAGCAAAAATTCCAGGAATAGAAACTGTGATTGTGGGGTCATGTTACACTAAGGATTGGGTATTTGCCTCTTCCTCACTGTAGTGCGACCTTGAAGTTGGAATATATAGTTAGCGGGGGGTGTGGGAGGCTCAGTCCTCCACAATAACAAGTTCAATTACCGGCATTTTTGCTCATGTGACCGGTCGCGGTAAAGTCTTTTTGGATTTATAATAGTGACCCACGAGTATCTTATTTACACTGTTTGTACTGTTATTGTAGATATGTAACCTCTTGACTGAACCATATCAGTATCGTATTTACACAGATTGTACTGTTATTGTTGACATGTAACCTCCTGACTGTACAAATATCAACCTACTGCTGAGTATTGTATTTACACAGATTGTACTGTTTTTGTAGACATATAACCTAATGACTGTACAAATATCGACCTACTCCTGAATATCTTATTTACACAGATTGTACTGTTTTTGTAGACATATAACCTCCTGACTGTACTATCTGAGTATCTTATTTACACAGATTGTACTGTTATTGTTGACATGTAACCTCATTACTGTACTATGTGAGTATCTTATTTACACAGATTGTACTGTTATTAAAGACATGTCACTTTCTGACTGTACTATGTGAGTATCTTATTTACAAAGGTTGTACTGTTAATGCAGACATGTAATCTCCTGACTGTACTATGTTAGTATATTATTTACACAAATTGTACTGTTATTGTAGATATGTAACCTCCTGACTGTACCATGTGAGTATCTTATTTACATAGATTGTACTGTTATCATGGACATGTAACCTCCTGACTGTACAAATATCAACCTACTGCTGAGTATCGTATTTACCCAGATTGTACTGTTATTGCAGACATGTAACCTCTTGACTGTACAAATATTGACCTACTCCTGAGTATCCTATTTACACAGATTGTACTGTTACTGTAGACATGTAACCTCCTGATGTTATGTGAGTAACTTATTTACACAGATTGTACTGTTATTGTAGATATGTAACCTTCTGAATATACTATGTGAGTATCCTAATTACACAGATTGTACTGTTATTGTAGACATGTAACCTCATTACTGTACTATGTGAGTATCTTATTTACACAGATTTCACTGCTATTGTAGAAACTTCCTGACTGTACTATGTGAGTATCTTATTTACACAGGTTGTACTGTTAATGCAGACATGTAATCTCCTCACTTTACTATGTTAGTATATTATTTACACAAATTGTACTGTTATTGTAGACATGCAACCTCTTGACTGTACTATGTGAGTATCTTATTTACACAGATTGTACTTTTATTGTAGACATTTAACCTCCTGACTGTACTATGTGAGTATCTTATTTACATAGATCGTACTGTTATAGTAGATATGTAACCTCCTGACTGTACAAATATCGACCTACTCCTGAGTATCTTATTTACACAGATTGTACTGTTGTAAATATGTAGCCTCCTAACTATACAAATAACCTATGCCTAAGTATCGTATTTACACAGATTGTACTGTTTTTGTAAACATGCAACCTCCTGACTCCACAAATATCAACCTACTCCTGATTATCTTATTTACACAGATTGTACTGTTATTGTAGATATGTAACCTCCTGACTCTATGTGAGTACCTTATTTACACTGATTTTACTGTTATTGCAGACGTGTAACATCATGACTGTACTATGTGAGTATCTTTACACAGATTGTACTGTTATTGTAGACATGTAACCTCCTGACTGTACTATTTGAGTATCTTCTTTACACAGATTGTACTGTTATTGTAGACATGTAACCTCCAGGCTGTACTATGTGAGTATCTTATTTACAAAGATTGTACTGTTATTGTAGACATGTAACCTCCTGACTGTACAAATATTGACCTACTCCTCAGTATCTTATTTACACATATTGTACTGTTATTGTAGATATGTAACCTTCTGACTGTACCATGTGAGTATCTTATTTACACAGATTGTACTGTTATTGTAGACATGTAACCTCCTGAATGTACAAATATCGACCTACTCCTCAGTATCTTACTTACACAGATTTTACTGGTATTGTAGACATGTAGCCTCCAGACTATACAAATATTGACTTACTCCTGAGTATTGTATTTACACAGATTGTACTATTATTGTAGACATGTAACCTCCTGACTGTACAAATATCGACTTAGTCCTAAGTATCTTATTTGCACAGATTGTACTTTTATTGTAGACATGTAACCACCTGACTGTACTATGTGAGGATCTTATTTACACAGATTGTACTGGTATTGTAGACATGCAACCTGCTGACTGTACTATGTGCGTATCTTATTTACACAGATTTTACTGATACTGTAGACATGTAACCTCCTAACTGCACTATGAGAGAATCCTAATTACACAAATTGTATTGTTATTGTGGACATGCAACCTCCTGCCTGTACTATGTGAGAATCTTATTTACACAGATTGTACTGTTATTGTTGACATGTAACCTCCTGACTTTACTATGTGAGTATCGTATTTACACAGATTGTACTGTTATTGTAGACATGTATTCTACTAACTGTACTATGTGAGTATCATATTTTCACAGATTGTACTGTTATTATAGCAATGTAGCCTCCTGACTATCTAAATATCTACCTACTCCTGAGTATCGTATTTACACAGATTGTACTGTTATTGTAGATATGTAACCTCCTGACTGTACAAATATCAACCTACTCCTGAGTATCTTGTTTACACAGATTGTACTGTTACTGTAGACATGTAACCTCCTGACTGTACTATGTGAGTATCTCACTTACTCAGATTGAACTGTTATTGTAGACATGTAACCACCTGACTGTACTATGTGAGTATCTTGTTTACACAGATTGTACTGTTATTGTAGACATGTAAACTCCTGAATGAACAAATAGCGTCCTACTCCTGACTATCGTATTTACACAGATTGTACTGTTATTATAGACATGTACCCTCCTGAATGTACAAATATTGACCTACTCCTCAGTATCTTATTTACACATATTGTACTGTTATTGTTGACATGTAACCTCCTGACTGTACTATGTGATCATGTTATTTACACAGATTGTACTTTTATTGTACTCATGTAACCTCCTGACTGTACTATGTGAGTATCTTATTTACTCAGATTGTACTGCCATTGTAGACCTGTACCCTCCTGACTGTTCTATGTGAGTATCTTACTTCCACAGATTCTACTGTTATTTTACACATGTAACCTCCTGACTTTACTATGTGATTATCTTCTTTACACAGATTCTACTGTTATTGTAGACATGTAACCTCTTGACTGTACTATGTGAGTATCAGGTCTATATTACATGCATGAAAAGACTTTAGCTCGAATGCCTACATGAGCAAAAATTCCAGGAATAGAAACTGTGATTGTGGGGTCATGTTACACTAAGGATTGGGTATTTGCCTCTTCCTCACTGTAGTGCGACCTTGAAGTTGGAATATATAGTTAGCGGGGGGTGTGGGAGGCTCAGTCCTCCACAATAACAAGTTCAATTACCGGCATTTTTGCTCATGTGACCGGTCGCGGTAAAGTCTTTTTGGATTTATAATAGTGACCCACGAGTATCTTATTTACACTGTTTGTACTGTTATTGTAGATATGTAACCTCTTGATTGAACCATATGAGTATCTTATTTACACAGATTGTACTGTTATTGTTGACATGTAACCTCCTGACTGTACAAATATCAACCTACTGCTGAGTATTGTATTTACACAGATTGTACTGTTTTTGTAGACATATAACCTAATGACTGTACAAATATCGACCTACTCCTGAATATCTTATTTACACAGATTGTACTGTTTTTGTAGACATATAACCTCCTGACTGTACTATCTGAGTATTTTATTTACACAGATTGTACTGTTATTGTTGACATGTAACCTCATTACTGTACTGTGTGAGTATCTTATTTACACAGATTGTACTGTTATTGTAGACATGTCACTTTCTGACTGTACTATGTGAGTATCTTATTTACAAAGGTTGTACTGTTAATGCAGACATGTAATCTCCTGACTGTACTATGTTAGTATATTATTTACACAAATTGTACTGTTATTGTAGATATGTAACCTCCTGACTGTACCATGTGAGTATCTTATTTACATAGATTGTACTGTTATCATGGACATGTAACCTCCTGACTGTATAAATATCAACCTACTGCTGAGTATCGTATTTACCCAGATTGTACTGTTATTGCAGACATGTAACCTCTTGACTGTACAAATATTGACCTACTCCTGAGTATCCTATTTACACAGATTGTACTGTTACTGTAGACATGTAACCTCCTGACATTATTATGTGAGTAACTTATTTACACAGATTGTACTGTTATTGTAGATATGTAACCTTCTGAATATACTATGTGAGTATCCTAATTACACAGATTGTACTGTTATTGTAGACATGTAACCTCATTACTGTACTATGTGAGTATCTTATTTACACAGATTTCACTGCTATTGTAGAAACTTCCTGACTGTACTATGTGAGTATCTTATTTACACAGGTTGTACTGTTAATGCAGACATGTAATCTTCTCACTTTACTATGTTAGTATATTATTTACACAAATTGTACTGTTATTGTAGACATGCAACCTCTTGACTGTACTATGTGAGTATCTTATTTACACAGATTGTACATTTATTGTAGACATTTAACCTCCTGACTGTACTATGTGAGTATCTTATTTACATAGATCGTACTGTTATAGTAGATATGTAACCTCCTGACTGTACAAATATCGACCTACTCCTGAGTATCTTATTTACACAGATTGTACTGTTGTAAACATGTAGCCTCCTAACTATACAAATAACCTATGCCTAAGTATCGTATTTACACAGATTGTACTGTTTTTGTAAACATGCAACCTCCTGACTCCACAAATATCAACCTACTCCTGATTATCTTATTTACACAGATTGTACTGTTATTGTAGATATGTAACCTCCTGACTCTATGTGAGTACCTTATTTACACTGATTTTACTGTTATTGCAGACATGTAACATCATGACTGTACTATGTGAGTATCTTATTTACACAGATTGTACTGTTATTTTAGACATGTAACCTCCTGACTGTACTATTTGAGTATCTTCTTTACACAGATTGTACTGTTATTGTAGACATGTAACCTCCAGGCTGTACTATGTGAGTATCTTCTTTACACAGATTGTACTGTTATTGTAGACATGTAACCTCCTGACTGTACAAATATTGACCTACTCCTCAGTATCTTATTTACACATATTGTACTGTTATTGCAGATATGTAACCTTCTGACTGTACCATGTGAGTATCTTATTTACACAGATTGTACTGTTATTGTAGACATGTAACCTCCTGAATGTACAAATATCGACCTACTCCTGAGTATCTTACTTACACAGATTTTACTGGTATTGTAGACATGTAGCCTCCTGACTATACAAATATTGACCTACTCCTGAGTATTGTATTTACACAGATTGTACTATTATTGTAGACATGTAACCTCCTGACTGTACAAATATCGACTTAGTCCTAAGTATCTTATTTGCACAGATTGTACTTTTATTGTAGACATGTAACCACCTGACAGTACTATGTGAGGATCTTATTTACACAGATTGTACTGGTATTGTAGACATGCAACCTGCTGACTGTACTATGTGCGTATCTTATTTACACAGATTTTACTGATACTGTAGACATGTAACCTCCTAACTGCACTATGAGAGAATCCTAATTACACAAATTGTACTGTTATTGTGGACATGCAACCTCCTGCCTGTACTATGTGAGAATCTTATTTACACAGATTGTACTGTTATTGTTGACATGTAACCTCCTGACTTTACTATGTGAGTATCGTATTTACACAGATTGTACTGTTATTGTAGACATGTATTCTACTAACTGTACTATGTGAGTATCATATTTTCACAGATTGTACTGTTATTATAGCAATGTAGCCTCCTATCTAAATATCTACCTACTCCTGAGTATCGTATTTACACAGATTGTACTGTTATTGTAGATATGTAACCTCCTGACTGTACAAATATCAACCTACTCCTGAGTATCTTGTTTACACAGATTGTACTGTTATTGTAGACATGTAACCTCCTGACTGTACTATGTGAGTATCTCACTTACTCAGATTGAACTGTTATTGTAGACATGTAACCACCTGACTGTACTATGTGAGTATCTTGTTTACACAGATTGTACTGTTATTGTAGACATGTAAACTCCTGAATGAACAAATAGCGTCCTACTCCTGACTATCGTATTTACACAGATTGTGCTGTTATTATAGACATGTACCCTCCTGACTGTACAAATATTGACCTACTCCTCAGTATCTTATTTACACAGATTGTACTGTTATTGTTGACATGTAACCTCCTGACTGTACTATGTGATCATGTTATTTACACAGATTGTACTTTTATTGTACTCATGTAACCTCCTGACTGTACTATGTGAGTATCTTATTTACTCAGATTGTACTGCCATTGTAGACCTGTACCCTCCTGAATGTACTATGTGTATCTTATTTACACAGATTGTGCTGTTATTGTAGACATGTAACCTCCTGACTATACCAATATCAACCTACTCCTCAGTTTATTATTTACACAGATAGTACTGCTATTGTAGACATGTAACCTCCTGACTGTACTATGTGAGTATCTTATTTACTCAGATTGTACTGCCATTGTAGACCTGTACCCTCCTGACTGTACTATGTGAGTATCTTACTTCCACAGATTCTACTGTTATTTTACACATGTAACCTCCTGACTTTACTATGTGATTATCTTCTTTACACAGATTCTACTGTTATTGTAGACATGTAACCTCTTGACTGTACTATGTGAGTATCAGGTCTATATTACATGCATGAAAAGACTTTAGCTCGAATGCCTACATGAGCAAAATTCCAGGAATAGAAACTGTGATTGTGGGGTCATGTTACACTAAGGATTGGGTATTTGCCTCTTCCTCACTGTAGTGCGACCTTGAAGTTGGAATATATAGTTGGCGGGGGGTGTGGGAGGCTCAGTCCTCCACAATAACAAGTTCAATTACGCATTTTTGCTCATGTGACGGGTCATGTAAAGTCTTTTGGGTTTATAATAGTGACCCACGAGTATCTTATTTACACTGTTTGTACTGTTATTGTAGATATGTAACCTCCTGACTGAACCATATGAGTATCTTATTTACACAGATTGTATTGTTATTGTTGACATGTAACCTCCTGACTGTACAAATATCAACCTACTGCTGAGTATTGTATTTACACAGATTGTACTGTTTTTGTAGACATATAACCTAATGACTGTACAAATATCGACCTACTCCTGAATATCTTATTTACACAGATTGTACTGTTTTTGTAGACATATAACCTCCTGACTGTACTATCTGAGTATTTTATTTACACAGATTGTACTGTTATCGTTGACATGTAACCTCATTACTGTACTATGTGAGTATCTTATTTACACAGATTGTACTGTTATTGTAGACATGTCACTTTCTGACTGTACTATGTGAGTATCTTATTTACAAAGGTTGTACTGTTAATGCAGACATGTAATCTCCTGACTGTACTATTTTAGTATATTATTTACACAAATTGTACTGTTATTGTAGATATGTAACCTCCTGACTGTACCATGTGAGTATCTTATTTACATAGATTGTACTGTTATCATGGACATGTAACCTCCTGACTGTACAAATATCAACCTACTGCTGAGTATTGTATTTACCCAGATTGTACTGTTATTGCAGACATGTAACCTCTTGACTGTACAAATATTGACCTACTCCTGAGTATCCTATTTACACAGATTGTACTGTTACTGTAGACATGTAACCTCCTGACGTTATTATGTGAGTAACTTATTTACACAGATTGTACTGTTATTGTAGATATGTAACCTTCTGAATATACTATGTGAGTATCCTAATTACACAGATTGTACTGTTATTGTAGACATGTAACCTCATTACTGTACTATGTGAGTATCTTATTTACACAGATTTCACTGCTATTGTAGAAACTTCCTGACTGTACTATGTGAGTATCTTACTTACACAGGTTGTACTGTTAATGCAGACATGTAATCTCCTCACTTTACTATGTTAGTATATTATTTACACAAATTGTACTGTTATTGTAGACATGTAACCTCCTGACTGTACTATGTGAGTATTTTATTTACACAGATTGTACTGTTATTGTAGAAATATAACCTCCTGACTGTAGTATGTGAGTATCTTATTTACACAGATTGCATTGTTATGTTGGACATGTAACCTCCTGACTGTACTATGTGAGTATCTTATTTACATGGATTGTACTGTTACTGTAGACATGTAACCTCCTATGTAAGTATATTATTTACACAGATTGTACTGTTATTGTAGACATGTAACCTCCTGACTGTACTATGTGAGTATTTTATTTACTCAGATTGCACTGTTACTGTTGACATGTAACCTCCTGACTGCACTATGCGAGCATCTTATTTATACAGATTGCACTGTTATTGTAGACATGTAACCTCCTGTCTGTACTATGGGAGTAACTTATTTACACAGATTGTACTGTTTTTGTAGGCAGTTAACCTTCTGACTGTACTATGTGAGTATCTTATTTACACAGATTGTACTGTTATTGTAGGCATGTAACCTCCTGACTTAACTATGTGAGTACTTTATTTACACAGATTGTGCTTTTATTGTAGACCTGTAACCTCCTGACTGTATTATGAGAGTATCTTATTTACACAGATTGTACTGTTATTGTAGACATGTAAACTCCTGACTGTACAAATTTCGACCTACTCCTGAGTATCTTTTTACATAGATTGTACAGTTATTGTAGACATAAAACCTCCTGAATATACTATGTGAGTATCTTATTTACACACATTGTACTGTTGTTGTAGCCATGTAACCTCCTGACTGTACTATGTGAGTATCTTATTTACACAGATTGTACTGTTATTGTAAACATGTAACATTCTGACTGTATTATGTGAGTATCTTATTTACTCAGATTGTACTGTTACTGTTGACATGTAACCTCCTGACTATACTATGTCAGTTCTTAGTTACACAGATTGTACTGTTATTGTAGACATGTAAACTCCTGAATGAACAAATAGCGTCCTACTCCTGACTATCGTATTTACACAGATTGTACTGTTATTGTAGACATGTACCCTCCTGACTGTACAAATATCGACCTACTCCTCAGTATCTTATTTACACAGATTGTACTGTTATTGTTGACATGAAACCTCCTGACTGTACTATGTGATTATGTTATTTACATAGATTGTACTTTTATTGTACTCATGTAACCTCCTGACTGTACTATGTGAGTATCTTATTTACTCAGAATGTACTGCCATTGTAGACCTGTACCCTCCTGAATGTACTATGTGCATATCTTATTTACAGAGATTTTACTGTTATTGTAAACATGTAACATCCTGACTGTATTATGTGAGTATCTTATTTACACAGATTGTACTGTTACTGTTGACATGTAACCTCCTGACTATACTATGTCAGTATCTTAGTTACACAGATTGTACTGTTATTGTAGACATGTAACCACCTGACTGTACTATGTGAGGATCTTATTTACACAGATTGTACTGGTATTGTAGACATGCAACCTGCTGACTGTACTATGTGCGTATCTTATTTACACAGATTTTACTGATACTGTAGACATGTAACCTCCTAACTGCACTATGAGAGAATCCTAATTACACAAATTGTACTGTTATTGTGGACATGCAACCTCCTGCCTGTACTATGTGAGAATCTTATTTACACAGATTGTACTGTTATTGTTGACATGTAACCTCCTGACTTTACTATGTGAGTATCGTATTTACACAGATTGTACTGTTATTGTAGACATGTATTCTACTAACTGTACTATGTGAGTATCATATTTTCACAGATTGTACTGTTATTATAGCAATGTAGCCTCCTGACTATCTAAATATCTACCTACTCCTGAGTATCGTATTTACACAGATTGTACTGTTATTGTAGATATGTAACCTCCTGACTGTACAAATATCAACCTACTCCTGAGTATCTTGTTTACACAGATTGTACTGTTATTGTAGACATGTAACCTCCTGACTGTACTATGTGAGTATCTCACTTACTCAGATTGAACTGTTATTGTAGACATGTAACCACCTGACTGTACTATGTGAGTATCTTGTTTACACAGATTGTACTGTTATTGTAGACATGTAAACTCCTGAATGAACAAATAGCGTCCTACTCCTGACTATCGTATTTACACAGATTGTACTGTTATTATAGACATGTACCCTCCTGACTGTACAAATATTGACCTACTCCTCAGTATCTTATTTACACAGATTGTACTGTTATTGTTGACATGTAACCTCCTGACTGTACTATGTGATTATGTTATTTACACAGATTGTACTTTTATTGTACTCATGTAACCTCCTGACTGTACTATGTGAGTATCTTATTTACTCAGATTGTACTGCCATTGTAGACCTGTACCCTCCTGAATGTACTATGTGCGTATCTTATTTACACAGATTGTGCTGTTATTGTAGACATGTAACCTCCTGACTATACCAATATCAACCTACTCCTCAGTTTATTATTTACACAGATTGTACTGCTATTGTAGACATGTAACCTCCTGACTGTACTATGTGAGTATCTTATTTACTCAGATTGTACTGCCATTGTAGACCTGTACCCTCCTGACTGTACTATGTGAGTATCTTACTTCCACAGATTCTACTGTTATTTTCCACATGTAACCTCCTGACTTTACTATGTGATTATCTTCTTTACACAGATTCTACTGTTATTATAGACATGTAACCTCTTGACTGTACTATGTGAGTATCAGGTCTATATTACATGCATGAAAAGACTTTAGCTCGAATGCCTACATGAGCAAAAATTCCAGGAATAGAAACTGTGATTGTGGGGTCATGTTACACTAAGGATTGGGTATTTGCCTCTTCCTCACTGTAGTGCGACCTTGAAGTTGGAATATATAGTTAGCAGGGGGTGTGGGAGGCTCAGTCCTCCACAATAACAAGTTCAATTACCGGCATTTTTGCTCATGTGACCGGTCGCGGTAAAGTCTTTTTGGATTTATAATAGTGACCCACGAGTATCTTATTTACACTGTTTGTACTGTTATTGTAGATATGTAACCTCTTGACTAAACCATATCAGTATCGTATTTACACAGATTGTACTGTTATTGTTGACATGTAACCTCCTGACTGTACAAATATCAACCTACTGCTGAGTATTGTATTTACACAGATTGTACTGTTTTTGTAGACATATAACCTAATGACTGTGCAAATATCGACCTACTCTTGAATATCTTATTTACACAGATTGTACTGTTTTTGTAGACATATAACCTCCTGACTGTACTATCTGAGTATCTTATTTACACAGATTGTACTGTTATTGTTGACATGTAACCTCATTACTGTACTATGTGAGTATCTTATTTACACAGATTGTACTGTTATTAAAGACATGTCACTTTCTGACTGTACTATGTGAGTATCTTATTTACAAAGGTTGTACTGTTAATGCAGACATGTAATCTCCTGACTGTACTATGTTAGTATATTATTTACACAAATTGTACTGTTATTGTAGATATGTAACCTCCTGACTGTACCATGTGAGTATCTTATTTACATAGATTGTACTGTTATCATGGACATGTAACCTCCTGACTGTACAAATATCAACCTACTGCTGAGTATCGTATTTACCCAGATTGTACTGTTATTGCAGACATGTAACCTCTTGACTGTACAAATATTGACCTACTCCTGAGTATCCTATTTACACAGATTGTACTGTTACTGTAGACATGTAACCTTCTGATGTTATGTGAGTAACTTATTTACATAGATTGTACTGTTATTGTAGATATGTAACCTTCTGAATATACTATGTGAGTATCCTAATTACACAGATTGTACTGTTATTGTAGACATGTAACCTCATTACTGTACTATGTGAGTATCTTATTTACACAGATTTCACTGCTATTGTAGAAACTTCCTGACTGTACTATGTGAGTATCTTATTTACACAGGTTGTACTGTTAATGCAGACATGTAATCTCCTCACTTTACTATGTTAGTATATTATTTACACAAATTGTACTGTTATTGTAGACATGCAACCTCTTGACTGTACTATGTGAGTATCTTATTTACACAGATTGTACTTTTATTGTAGACATTTAACCTCCTGACTGTACTATGTGAGTATCTTATTTACATAGATCGCACTGTTATAGTAGATATGTAACCTCCTGACTGTACAAATATCGACCTACTCCTGAGTATCTTATTTACACAGATTGTACTGTTGTAAATATGTAGCCTCCTAACTATACAAATAACCTATGCCTAAGTATCGTATTTACACAGATTGTACTGTTTTTGTAAACATGCAACCTCCTGACTCCACAAATATCAACCTACTCCTGATTATCTTATTTACACAGATTGTACTGTTATTGTAGATATGTAACCTCCTGACTCTATGTGAGTACCTTATTTACACTGATTTTACTGTTATTGCAGACATGTAACATCATGACTGTACTATGTGAGTATCTTATTTACACAGATTGTACTGTTATTGTAGACATGTAACCTCCTGACTGTACTATTTGAGTATCTTCTTTACACAGATTGTACTGTTATTGTAGACATGTAACCTCCAGGCTGTACTATGTGAGTATCTTATTTACAAAGATTGTACTGTTATTGTAGACATGTAACCTCCTGACTGTACAAATATTGACCTACTCCTCAGTATCTTATTTACACATATTGTACTGTTATTGTAGATATGTAACCTTCTGACTGTACCATGTGAGTGTCTTATTTACACAGATTGTACTGTTATTGTAGACATGTAACCTCCTGAATGTACAAATATCGACCTACTCCTGAGTATCTTACTTACACAGATTTTACTGGTATTGTAGACATGTAGCCTCCTGACTATACAAATATTGACTTACTCCTGAGTATTGTATTTACACAGATTGTACTATTATTGTAGACATGTAACCTCCTGACTGTACAAATATCGACTTAGTCCTAAGTATCTTATTTGCACAGATTGTACTTTTATTGTAGACATGTAACCACCTGACTGTACTATGTGAGGATCTTATTTACACAGATTGTACTGGTATTGTAGACATGCAACCTGCTGACTGTACTATGTGCGTATCTTATTTACACAGATTTTACTGATACTGTAGACATGTAACCTCCTAACTGCACTATGAGAGAATCCTAATTACACAAATTGTACTGTTATTGTGGACATGCAACCTCCTGCCTGTACTATGTGAGAATCTTATTTACACAGATTGTACTGTTATTGTTGACATGTAACCTCCTGACTTTACTATGTGAGTATCGTATTTACACAGATTGTACTGTTATTGTAGACATGTATTCTACTAACTGTACTATGTGAGTATCATATTTTCACAGATTGTACTGTTATTATAGCAATGTAGCCTCCTGACTATCTAAATATCTACCTACTCCTGAGTATCGTATTTACACAGATTGTACTGTTATTGTAGATATGTAACCTCCTGACTGTACAAATATCAACCTACTCCTGAGTATCTTGTTTACACAGATTGTACTGTTATTGTAGACATGTAACCTCCTGACTGTACTATGTGAGTATCTCACTTACTCAGATTGAACTGTTATTGTAGACATGTAACCACCTGACTGTACTATGTGAGTATCTTGTTTACACAGATTGTACTGTTATTGTAGACATGTAAACTCCTGAATGAACAAATAGCGTCCTACTCCAGACTATCGTATTTACACAGATTGTACTGTTATTATAGACATGTACCCTCCTGAATGTACAAATATTGACCTACTCCTCAGTATCTTATTTACACATATTGTACTGTTATTGTTGACATGTAACCTCCTGACTGTACTATGTGATCATGTTATTTACACAGATTGTACTTTTATTGTACTTATGTAACCTCCTGACTGTACTATGTGAGTATCTTATTTACTCAGATTGTACTGCCATTGTAGACCTGTACCCTCCTGACTGTTCTATGTGAGTATCTTACTTCCACAGATTCTACTGTTATTTTACACATGTAACCTCCTGACTTTACTATGTGATTATCTTCTTTACACAGATTCTACTGTTATTGTAGACATGTAACCTCTTGACTGTACTATGTGAGTATCAGGTCTGTATTACATGCATGAAAAGACTTTAGCTCGAATGCCTACATGAGCAAAAATTCCAGGAATAGAAACTGTGATTGTGGGGTCATGTTACACTAAGGATTGGGTATTTGCCTCTTCCTCACTGTAGTGCGACCTTGAAGTTGGAATATATAGTTAGCGGGGGTGTGGAGGCTCAGTCCTCCACAATAACAAGTTCAATTACCGGCATTTTTGCTCATGTGACCGGTCATGTAAAGTCTTTTTGGATTTATAATAGTGACCCACGAGTATCTTATTTACACTGTTTGTACTGTTATTGTAGATATGTAACCTCTTGACTGAACCATATGAGTATCTTATTTACACAGATTGTACTGTTATTGTTGACATGTAACCTCCTGACTGTACAAATATCAACCTACTGCTGAGTATTGTATTTACACAGATTGTACTGTTTTTGTAGACATATAACCTAATGACTGTACAAATATCGACCTACTCCTGAATATCTTATTTACACAGATTGTACTGTTTTTGTAGACATATAACCTCCTGACTGTACTATCTGAGTATTTTATTTACACAGATTGTACTGTTATTGTTGACATGTAACCTCATTACTGTACTGTGTGAGTATCTTATTTACACAGATTGTACTGTTATTGTAGACATGTCACTTTCTGACTGTACTATGTGAGTATCTTATTTACAAAGGTTGTACTGTTAATGCAGACATGTAATCTCCTGACTGTACTATGTTAGTATATTATTTACACAAATTGTACTGTTATAGTAGACATGTAACCTCCTGACTGTACCATGTGAGTATCTTATTTACATAGATTGTACTGTTATCATGGACATGTAACCTCCTGACTGTATAAATATCAACCTACTGCTGAGTATCGTATTTACCCAGATTGTACTGTTATTGCAGACATGTAACCTCTTGACTGTACAAATATTGACCTACTCCTGAGTATCCTATTTACACAGATTGTACTGTTACTGTAGACATGTAACCTCCTGACATTATTATGTGAGTAACTTATTTACACAGATTTTACTGTTATTGTAGATATGTAACCTTCTGAATATACTATGTGAGTATCCTAATTACACAGATTGTACTGTTATTGTAGACATGTAACCTCATTACTGTACTATGTGAGTATCTTATTTACACAGATTTCACTGCTATTGTAGAAACTTCCTGACTGTACTATGTGAGTATCTTATTTACACAGGTTGTACTGTTAATGCAGACATGTAATCTTCTCACTTTACTATGTTAGTATATTATTTACACAAATTGTACTGTTATTGTAGACATGCAACCTCTTGACTGTACTATGTGAGTATCTTATTTACACAGATTGTACATTTATTGTAGACATTTAACCTCCTGACTGTACTATGTGAGTATCTTATTTACATAGATCGTACTGTTATAGTAGATATGTAACCTCCTGAATGTACAAATATCGACCTACTCCTGAGTATCTTATTTACACAGATTGTACTGTTGTAAACATGTAGCCTCCTAACTATACAAATAACCTATGCCTGAGTATCGTATTTACACAGATTGTACTGTTTTTGTAAACATGCAACCTCCTGACTCTACAAATATCAACCTACTCCTGATTATCTTATTTACACAGATTGTACTGTTATTGTAGATATGTAACCTCCTGACTCTATGTGAGTACCTTATTTACACTGATTTTACTGTTATTGCAGACATGTAACCTCATGACTGTACTATGTGAGTATCTTATTTACACAGATTGTACTGTTATTGTAGACATGTAACCTCCTGACTGTACTATTTGAGTATCTTCTTTACACAGATTGTACTGTTATTGTAGACATGTAACCTCCTGACTGTACAAATATTGACCTACTCCTCAGTATCTTATTTACACATATTGTACTGTTATTGCAGATATGTAACCTTCTGACTGTACCATGTGAGTATCTTATTTACACAGATTGTACTGTTATTGTAGACATGTAACCTCCTGAATGTACAAATATCGACCTACTCCTGAGTATCTTACTTACACAGATTTTACTGGTATTGTAGACATGTAGCCTCCTGACTATACAAATATTGACCTACTCCTGAGTATTGTATTTACACAGATTGTACTATTATTGTAGACATGTAACCTCCTGACTGTACAAATATCGACTTAGTCCTAAGTATCTTATTTGCACAGATTGTACTTTTATTGTAGACATGTAACCACCTGACAGTACTATGTGAGGATCTTATTTACACAGATTGTACTGGTATTGTAGACATGCAAC
Source organism: Protopterus annectens (assembly GCF_019279795.1). Classification (NCBI taxonomy): domain Eukaryota; kingdom Metazoa; phylum Chordata; order Ceratodontiformes; family Protopteridae; genus Protopterus; species Protopterus annectens. The sequence continues at coordinate 1,626,815,527 of NC_056728.1, read as the reverse complement.
CTGCTGACTGTACTATGTGCGTATCTTATTTACACAGATTTTACTGATACTGTAGACATGTAACCTCCTAACTGCACTATGAGAGAATCCTAATTACACAAATTGTACTGTTATTGTGGACATGCAACCTCCTGCCTGTACTATGTGAGAATCTTATTTACACAGATTGTACTGTTATTGTTGACATGTAACCTCCTGACTTTACTATGTGAGTATCGTATTTAAACAGATTGTACTGTTATTGTAGACATGTATTCTACTAACTGTACTATGTGAGTATCATATTTTCACAGATTGTACTGTTATTATAGCAATGTAGCCTCCTGACTATCTAAATATCTACCTACTCCTGAGTATCGTATTTACACAGATTGTACTGTTATTGTAGATATGTAACCTCCTGACTGTACAAATATCAACCTACTCCTGAGTATCTTGTTTACACAGATTGTACTGTTATTGTAGACATGTAACCTCCTGACTGTACTATGTGAGTATCTCACTTACTCAGATTGAACTGTTATTGTAGACATGTAACCACCTGACTGTACTATGTGAGTATCTTGTTTACACAGATTGTACTGTTATTGTAGACATGTAAACTCCTGAATGAACAAATAGTGTCCTACTCCTGACTATCGTATTTACACAGATTGTACTGTTATTATAGACATGTACCCTCCTGACTGTACAAATATTGACCTACTCCTCAGTATCTTATTTACACAGATTGTACTGTTATTGTTGACATGTAACCTCCTGACTGTACTATGTGATCATGTTATTTACACAGATTGTACTTTTATTGTACTCATGTAACCTCCTGACTGTACTATGTGAGTTTCTTATTTACTCAGATTGTACTGCCATTGTAGACCTGTACCCTCCTGAATGTACTATGTGCGTATCTTATTTACACAGATTGTGCTGTTATTGTAGACATGTAACCTCCTGACTATACCAATATCAACCTACTCCTCAGTTTATTATTTACACAGATTGTACTGCTATTGTAGACATGTAACCTCCTGACTGTACTATGTGAGTATCTTATTTACTCAGATTGTACTGCCATTGTAGACCTGTACCCTCCTGACTGTACTATGTGAGTATCTTACGTCCACAGATTCTACTGTTATTTTACACATGTAACCTCCTGACTTTACTATGTGATTATCTTCTTTACACAGATTCTACTGTTATTGTAGACATGTAACCTCTTGACTGTACTATGTGAGTATCAGGTCTATATTACATGCATGAAAAGACTTTAGCTCGAATGCCTACATGAGCAAAAATTCCAGGAATAGAAACTGTGATTGTGGGGTCATGTTACACTAAGGATTGGGTATTTGCCTCTTCCTCACTGTAGTGCGACCTTGAAGTTGGAATATATAGTTGGCGGGGGGTGTGGGAGGCTCAGTCCTCCACAATAACAAGTTCAATTACCGGCATTTTTGCTCATGTGACCGGTCGCGGTAAAGTCTTTTTGGATTTATAATAGTGACCCACGAGTATCTTATTTACACTGTTTGTACTGTTATTGTAGATATGTAACCTCCTGACTGAACCATATGAGTATCTTATTTACACAGATTGTATTGTTATTGTTGACATGTAACCTCCTGACTGTACAAATATCAACCTACTGCTGAGTATTGTATTTACACAGATTGTACTGTTTTTGTAGACATATAACCTAATGACTGTACAAATATCGACCTACTCCTGAATATCTTATTTACACAGATTGTACTGTTTTTGTAGACATATAACCTCCTTACTGTACTATGTGAGTATCTTATTTACACAGATTGTACTGTTATTGTAGACATGTCACTTTCTGACTGTACTATGTGAGTATCTTATTTACAAAGGTTGTACTGTTAATGCAGACATGTAATCTCCTGACTGTACTATGTTACTATATTATTTACACAAATTGTACTGTTATTGTAGATATGTAACCTCCTGACTGTACCATGTGAGTATCTTATTTACATAGATTGTACTGTTATCATGGACATGTAACCTCCTGACTGTACAAATATCAACCTACTGCTGAGTATCGTATTTACCCAGATTGTACTGTTATTGCAGACATGTAACCTCTTGACTGTACAAATATTGACCTACTCCTGAGTATCCTATTTACACAGATTGTACTGTTACTGTAGACATGTAACCTCCTGACGTTATTATGTGAGTAACTTATTTACACAGATTGTACTGTTATTGTAGATATGTAACCTTCTGAATATACTATGTGAGTATCCTAATTACACAGATTGTACTGTTATTGTAGACATGTAACCTCATTACTGTACTATGTGAGTATCTTATTTACACAGATTTCACTGCTATTGTAGAAACTTCCTGACTGTACTATGTGAGTATCTTATTTACACAGGTTGTACTGTTAATGCAGACATGTAATCTCCTCACTTTACTATGTTAGTATATTATTTACACAAATTGTACTGTTATTGTAGACATGCAACCTCTTGACTGTACTATGTGAGTATCTTATTTACACAGATTGTACTTTTATTGTAGACATTTAACCTCCTGACTGTACTATGTGAGTATCTTATTTACATAGATCGTACTGTTATAGTAGATATGTAACCTCCTGACTGTACAAATATCGACCTACTCCTGAGTATCTTATTTACACAGATTGTACTGTTGTAAACATGTAGCCTCCTAACTATACAAATAACCTATGCCTGAGTATCATATTTACACAGACTGTACTGTTTTTGTAAACATGCAACCTCCTGACTCTACAAATATCAACCTACTCCTGATTATCTTATTTACACAGATTGTACTGTTATTGTAGATATGTAACCTCCTGACTCTATGTGAGTACCTTATTCACACTGATTTTACTGTTATTGCAGACATGTAACCTCATGACTGTACTATGTGAGTATCTTATTTACACAGATTGTACTGTTATTGTAGACATGTAACCTCCTGACTGTACTATTTGAGTATCTTCTTTACACAGATTGTACTGTTATTGTAGACATGTAACCTCCAGGCTGTACTATGTGAGTATCTTATTTACAAAGATTGTACTGTTATTGTAGACATGTAACCTCCTGACTGTACAAATATGGACCTACTCCTCAATATCTTTTTTACACATATTGTACTGTTATTGTAGATATGTAACCTTCTGACTGTACCATGTGAGTATCTTATTTACACAGATTGTACTGTTATTGTAGACATGTAACCTCCTGAATGTACAAATATCGACCTACTCCTGAGTATCTTACTTACACAGATTTTACTGGTATTGTAGACATGTAGCCTCCTGACTATACAAATAGTGACCTACTCCTGAGTATTGTATTTACACAGATTGTACTATTATTGTAGACATGTAACCTCCTGACTGTCCAAATATCGTCTTAGTCCTAAGTATCTTATTTGCACAGATTGTACTTTTATTGTAGACATGTAACCACCTGACTGTACTATGTGAGGATCTTATTTACACAGATTGTACTGGTATTGTAGACATGCAACCTGCTGACTGTACTATGTGCGTATCTTATTTACACAGATTTTACTGATACTGTAGACATGTAACCTCCTAACTGCACTATGAGAGAATCCTAATTACACAAATTGTACTGTTATTGTGGACATGCAACCTCCTGCCTGTACTATGCGAGAATCTTATTTACACAGATTGTACTGTTATTGTTGACATGTAACCTCCTGACTTTACTATGTGAGTATCGTATTTACACAGATTGTACTGTTATTGTAGACATGTATTCTACTAACTGTACTATGTGAGTATCATATTTTCACAGATTGTACTGTTATTATAGCAATGTAGCCTCCTGACTATCTAAATATCTACCTACTCCTGAGTATCGTATTTACACAGATTGTACTGTTATTGTAGATATGTAACCTCCTGACTGTACAAATATCAACCTACTCCTGAGTATCTTGTTTACACAGATTGTACTGTTATTGTAGACATGTAACCTCCTGACTGTACTATGTGAGTATCTCACTTACTCAGATTGAACTGTTATTGTAGACATGTAACCACCTGACTGTACTATGTGAGTATCTTGTTTACACAGATTGTACTGTTATTGTAGACATGTAAACTCCTGAATGAACAAATAGCGTCCTACTCCTGACTATCGTATTTACACAGATTGTACTGTTATTATAGACATGTACCCTCCTGATTGTGCAAATATTGACCTACTCCTCAGTATCTTATTTACACAGATTGTACTGTTATTGTTGACATGTAACCTCCTGACTGTACTATGTGATCATGTTATTTACACAGATTGTACTTTTATTGTACTCATGTAACCTCCTGACTGTACTATGTGAGTATCTTATTTACTCAGATTGTACTGCCATTGTAGACCTGTACCCTCCTGAATGTACTATGTGCGTATCTTATTTACACAGATTGTGCTGTTATTGTAGACATGTAACCTCCTGACTATACCAATATCAACCTACTCCTCAGTTTATTATTTACACAGATTGTACTGCTATTGTAGACATGTAACCTCCTGACTGTACTATGTGAGTATCTTATTTACTCAGATTGTACTGCCATTGTAGACCTGTACCCTCCTGACTGTACTATGTGAGTATCTTACTTCCACAGATTCTACTGTTATTTTACACATGTAACCTCCTGACTTTACTATGTGATTATCTTCTTTACACAGATTCTACTGTTATTGTAGACATGTAACCTCTTGACTGTACTATGTGAGTATCAGGTCTATATTACATGCATGAAAAGACTTTAGCTCGAATGCCTACATGAGCAAAAATTCCAGGAATAGAAACTGTGATTGTGGGGTCATGTTACGCTAAGGATTGGGTATTTGCCTCTTCCTCACTGTAGTGTGACCTTGAAGTTGGAATATATAGTTAGCGGGGGGTGTGGGAGGCTCAGTCCTCCACAATAACAAGTTCAATTACCGGCATTTTTGCTCATGTGACCGGTCGCGGTAAAGTCTTTTTGGATTTATAATAGTGGCCCACGAGTATCTTATTTACACTGTTTGTACTGTTATTGTAGATATGTAACCTCCTGACTGAACCATATGAGTATCTTATTTACACAGATTGTACTGTTATTGTTGACATGTAACCTCCTGACTGTACAAATATCAACCTACTGCTGAGTATTGTATTTACACAGATTGTACTGTTTTTGTAGACATATAACCTAATGACTGTACAAATATCGACCTACTCCTGAATATCTTATTTACACAGATTGTACTGTTTTTGTAGACATATAACCTCCTGACTGTACTATCTGAGTATTTTATTTACACAGATTGTACTGTTATTGTTGACATGTAACCTCATTACTGTACTATGTGAGTATCTTATTTACACAGATTGTACTGTTATTGTAGACATGTCACTTTCTGACTGTACTATATGAGTATCTTATTTACATAGATTGTACTGTTATCATGGACATGTAACCTCCTGACTGTACAAATATCAACCTACTGCTGAGTATCGTATTTACCCAGATTGTACTGTTATTGCAGACATGTAACCTCTTGACTGTACAAATATTGACCTACTCCTGAGTATCCTATTTACACAGATTGTACTGTTACTGTAGACATGTAACCTTCTGACGTTATTATGTGAGAAACTTATTTACACAGATTGTACTGTTATTGTAGATATGTAACCTTCTGAATATACTATGTGAGTATCCTAATTACACAGATTGTACTGTTATTGTAGACATGTAACCTCATTACTGTACTATGTGAGTATCTTATTCACACAGATTTCACTGCTATTGTAGAAACTTCCTGACTGTACTATGTGAGTATCTTATTTACACAGGCTGTACTGTTAATGCAGACATGTAATCTCCTCCCTTTACCATGTTAGTATATTATTTACACAAATTGTACTGTTATTGTAGACATGCAACCTCTTGACTGTACTATGTGAGTATCTTATTTACACAGATTGTACTTTTATTGTAGACATTTTACCTCCTGACTGTACTATGTGAGTATCTTATTTACATAGATCGTACTGTTATAGTAGATATGTAACCTCCTGACTGTACAAATATCGACCTACTCCTGAGTATCTTATTTACACAGATTGTACTGTTGTAAACATGTAGCCTCCTAACTATACAAATAACCTATGCCTGAGTTTCGTATTTACACAGATTGTACTGTTTTTGTAAACATGCAACCTCCTGACTCTACAAATATCAACCTACTCCTGATTATCTTATTTACACAGATTGTACTGTTATTGTAGATATGTAACCTCCTGACTCTATGTGAGTACCTTATTTACACTGATTTTACTGTTATTGCAGACATGTAACCTCATGACTGTACTATGTGAGTATCTTATTTACACAGATTGTACTGTTATTGTAGACATGTAATCTCCTGACTGTACTATTTGAGTATCTTCTTTACACAGATTGTACTGTTATTGTAGACATGTAACCTCCAGGCTATACTATGTGAGTATCTTATTTACAAAGATTGTCATGTTATTGTAGATATGTAACCTTCTGACTGTACCATGTGAGTATCTTATTTACACAGATTGTACTGTTATTGTAGACATGTAACCTCCTGAATGTACAAATATCGACCTACTCCTGAGTATCTTACTTACACAGATTTTTCTGGTATTGTAGACATGTAGCCTCCTGACTATACAAATATTGACCTACTCCTGAGTATTGTATTTACACAGATTGTACTATTATTGTAGACATGTAACCTCCTGACTGTACAAATATCGACTTAGTCCTAAGTATCTTATTTGCACAGATTGTACTTTTATTGTGGACATGTAACCTCCTGACTGTACTATGTGAGTATCTTATTTATACAGATTGTACTTTTATTGTAGACATGTAACCTCCTGACTGTACTATGTGAATATCTTATTTACACAGATTCTGTTGTTATTCTAGACATGTAACCTCCTGAGTGTACTATGTGCGCATCTTAATTACACAGATTGTACTGTTATTCTAGACATGAACCTCCTGACTGTACAAATATTGACCTACTCCTGAGTATCTTATTTACACAGATTGTACTATTATTGTAAACATGTAACCTCCTGACTGTACTATGTGAGTATCTTATTTACACAGATTGTACTGTTATTGTAGACATGTAATCTCCTGACTGTACTATGTAAGTACCTTATTTACATAGATTGTACTGTTATTGTAGACGTGTAACCTCCTGACTGTACTATGTGAGTATCTTATTTATACAGATTATTGTAGACATGTAATCTTGACTGTACTATGTGATTGTTTTCCATTTAACTGTTTTTCACCTTGTATGCTAGCTTTCTTGTTATCTAAACTTATGTATTCACACTGCTACTTTCTTTGAGATTTTCTCCTCAGGACTCCACTGAAAATCATCACCTGTTGTCCAGTTGAATTTAACCTGGTGAAAGAAAAGTTTAAATAAAATGTTAAATAAAATAAATAAATAATTCTGTTGACTAAAAGGGATAGCTATCAGCTCAGTAGGTTATGGCCGCATCATCTCCAAATGTTTGGTTCTTCATACTGAATATTTTAACAATAAAGAATTCTGTGATCAGGATTGCTTTTTTTGTAATGTCTTAAAGCAGTTAGGTCAAGTACTGAAGCTAACATAGAAACCAGTGATGGTCTTAGTACTATAGACATGAATGCTTAGTTGTTTGACATAGACAGTGACTCCCAAAAGTTGCTGTGTTGTGTCTTTTGGCTTTTTCCAGGTTAGGGGTCTCCACAGTGGAACTCCGGTCCGCTAATAATTGGTAGTTGATTTTTATGTGCCGAGTTACCAGCCCTGACACACAACCTTCAACGAAGGTACGCCCATTCACGCATGTCTCGGTGCAGAAGACGGTCTAGCTGAGAATCGAACCAGACAGCGTCTTAATGTGAGGTGACAACGCTACCTCAGCACCACCACCACGGGAGACAGTGACTCCAAAAAGTATCAAAGCCAAAACTGACTCTGACCTGTTAGTATCAACTCTTCTGCCCCAAGTGACTTTTATTATCAAGAGGCTAAAGCTAACAGTGAGGAAGGTGGTAAGACCAGGCATGGTGCCAACGCTGAATTAAATGACAATTTGAAGAGCACTCAAGCACCAAGATCAGTCCAGGAAAGAAGTAAAAGAAGATGGCTGGTATCTTTTCCTTGCTGCTGGAAGACAAGGTGTCCAACTCAATGTGCGCCTTCAGCAAGATCCTGATCATCTTTTACTAGTCAGCTTGCAAAGATAGACTGTAGAATTACCTAGAAGAATGAACTGACATTGCTGAGGAAGGGATAGATGGTAACAGTCTTAAATTCTGAAACTTATAGTGGAAATCCTAGAACAGTAAGACTGAATGTATGAAAATGGAGAATTGCACATTTTTATTTATTTTACTTATCTGACAGTTTATTATCGGGAAAGTTCAAATGGGCATAAATCCTATTTCAGCAGAGACTGAGGGAGAAAATCTCCATAAAACTTCATATAGTAAGTCTAAGAACAAGGTGTCTCAAGTATTCCTTTTTCTTCAAGGAATGGCACTCATGGAATTAGTATATGTATATGTATATATATATATATATATATATATATATATATATATATATGTATATATATATATATATATATATATATATATATATATATATATATGTAGCATGGGAGCTTGCTCCCTGTACAAACTAACTTTATTGGAGAACACTGATTGTGAACATCTATTGTTCTCCTTTGGTTTCAATTTTTTTTGTCTTTTTTGTAATTCCAGGACTTGCAAGTACGGGTCTCAGAATTAAAACAGGAAGTCAGGTCTTGACTATAGATATTATGATAGCTCCTTCTTAGAAAAAAAAATACTGAGATGTTTCTTGAAAGGTTGATATTGTACAACCTCCACTTCCAAGCAGATAACCTGCCATGGAATCATTAGCCAAGGCAGAGGCAGTACTGGCTTTATGTAGTGTTTCATGTGGAGAAGCATCCACACACAGAATCTTAGAAGCAGCAGGAGAAGAAACCTCTGTCACACCCACACCCATCTAAAGCCTTTTTTCTCCTTTGTTTTGCTATTAAAACTAGCCTGGAACTCCCAAGTTAACAACTATTTTAAAATGAGTTTGTGTTTTCTTTCTTGGAGAGTCCCAGAGTCAAATGTTTCACAAATATTGCACTACAGTATAACTGTCCAAGTCCCAGGTGCAACATGCTTAAAGCATGACTGAATCTTGGGTTCACATTTAGGACATTTTAAATGCAGAAACTTTACTCTTATCCATTGCAGAAACACATGGATCGAGAAACAACTAGTAATTATCAAAAGGACTAGCAAGGCAGAATAACTGAAAAACAAGAGAAACAACACCACAGATCAAAAATGTGTTCTTGTAGGACTGAGAAGGAAGTCAAATAATCTAGCCTAAATAGATGAATGGGCTATAACTGAAAAATGCCAATGGCAATAGAAAATAATAAAATGAAATAGTCTGACCTGATCAGGATTTTTTTTTTAAAAAAACAATATGAAAATGGTATCAAACCTGATAATAAGTTAGCCTGGGGGAGCCTTTGCATACCGGCTTGAACATGGCAAACAAGATCTCAAAAGAAATGATGGTATGGTGCATTATGGGAGATACAGCATGATTTTTTTGAGACTGGGGGAGTCTTAAGGTTGCTGAGGAACTGCAGCCTGCAGTTGCAAGTTCTGCTGTTAAAAAATGGACTGAATCATGTAAGACACCAAACATTACCGACTCCCAGCCATGAATAATTACTAAACTGGCAGTACAGTGTCTGGTGTGGTTGTTGCAACTATATCTGTGGATGTAACTGGTTTCCATCAAAAATATCCATTTTGTTAGGAGCTGGAAAGAATTTATACAGCCTTCTACACACCAAATCAGTAGAAACGTTACTAGGATTTTACGATAATAGGATTTTAGGGAGTGCACATTTAACCCTAGTTATAAAAAAAAGTCCTAGAAGATCTCAACAGAAGTGAGCTCCTTTGGACCTACTGTCCTCTTCCCTTTGTTGTTACTTCATGCTACTTCTAAACTGGCTTTTCTCTGAAAATGTGTACTGTAGTTTATGACCTTTAGTTATTACAGCTCATTTAGCTATGCATTTACAGTCAAACATTTACAGTTCAGCAATTCTAACAACCCGTGATACTTGCATGTACACTGCTTATGCCTGCTGGGAATGAAAATATGAATCAACGAAAGAGCATCATCATCATTGATTACACTAGAGTCCCCAGTCTGTATTCTTGGAATCCATCATCCTCTCTAGTAAGTTACTAGTCATGTCCATTTCTCATCAAGTTTCAGGCTTTCTATAGTTTTTGTAATAATCCTGTTGTATATTTTTGAGCATCAAAAAAAAGGCAGAGTTTTTCTCTAGTCCTTTAATAAGGCCACATATAAAAGCATTGAAGACGACTGGTCCTAGGCCTAACTTATATGGTGTAATGCTGCTTGACATCCTTTAATATGAGTGACATTCATTTATTATAGTCTTCTCTGCTGCATGGCCTAGCCAATGACTCACCCATGCTACCATCTTAAGATCTTCACCAAACTTATCTGGTTTAACCATTTATGTTGCATCTGATACTGTATCTAATTTGGCAACATCCACAACCCCCTTCTAAGCTACTGCCCTGATAAACTTACCAAATAAGTCTGTTAGATTTGTCTTTAATCATCATTTGTTCTCTTATAAGTAAATTATAACAGAGTTAAACATTAGAAGAATTTTAAGAACTTTGAAGAAGGTTATTTTAACTTTTTTGAAGGTAAAAGACTGCAGTACTAAATTATATTTTTCAAAGATTTGCTGGTTTCTCTTTTCAGCATTGTGATGTAACTAATGCTATTACATAAGATTGTCATGCCCTTCTTCTTATGAATCTATGCAACATTATTTTACATGCATGTATGCACACATATGAAATCACCGGTAAAGGAAAAAAATGTACAATAAGTTCCCTAGAACGGAAATCAAACTGGCTGATCATTATTCTATCTTATGTGCATTATGGGTAATATTCACAGTTTTGTAAAAGGAAATCATATATGTTCTCATTTCATCAAAAACCTTCTCCACCTCTTACAATTTCTATTGGATTTTTTTTAATGTCATGCAATTATTTCAGCCTAAAGTGTATAAAATCTTGAGAGGGTGCAGCTCAAAACAGTGATACACAGAGGATTACAAAATATACTTATAAGTATTATTCATTTTATCTAACACATTTTTGGTCAAATCAGAAATGGTTGAATAAAGCAAATAAAATTCAGTGAATACACATTTCATGGAAAGCACATTTAGTTTAATCACATTTCACAGAAAACTGTAGAGGGGTGTAATTAATTACTGCTGATGTGGTTCACAATCTTGGCTAGCAGGAGTTACAAGCCAATTAAGGTTATATCATAATTTATACCTTGTAAGATCAAATGGTCATGCTGTACATACATGTTTAAAAGTTTGCTCACCAGCAGTGATTCTCTCTGTGTGGTGTTTTCTCTTTTCTTTGCAGTTGTGTAGGGAAGAGGGACAGCATGCCATTCAGCAAAATCAAAGTTTTGGATGAGTATATGCTGGATTTAACATTTTCTATGAAATGTGATTGAAAGAATTGTGTTTTGGATGAAATTTATATTTGATGAATTTTATTCATCCATTTCTGATTAGATAAAAAGTGCACTTGAAAACGAATACACTCAGATGGTTACTGTGCATTATGTCGAACATTGCTTTGTTTGACAAATGCTAGAGGTGGTCAAGATTGTCAAATTTTTAGATAGTCGAACATCTGATGTCTTGAAGTACTATTTCTTCAAAAGTTGTGAGTATGGATTAGGAGGTCATTAGAGTGTTGTGTGCATATGGGTGTTACAGTTAGGGTTAGGGTAAAGGTTAGGTAAGGGTATAGGTGTTGTATGTTTGCATGTGAGTGTGCGTATTTTAGAGCTAGGGTTGGGGTTAGGTAAGGGATTAGATGTTATGTTTCTAGCATGTGTGTTGGTACATGTTTGTGTTTCTAAGTGACTTGTGTAGTGGCAGTGTTATGGAAAGGGCTTAGGTTTGGGGTAGAGTTAGGGTTAACATGCATTACTGAGGTTATGCAGGGGGTGTAGGTGTTAAAACGTAGTGCAGTCAGAAACTTCATCCTTATCTAGTCAGACTTACTCATAGCTGTTTTTCTTGACTTCACAGAATCCTCCAAAGTACTATATCTACTTTTGTGTATGCATCCCTTGTCAGCAGCAGATTCCAGTTTACATATCTGTCTTTGGTGTGTGAGTCAATTAGAGACTGAAATTTCTGAACTTCTTCTAAAAATAACCTTTTGTATTGTATCATGAGTGACAGTTTCTTGATAATCCTAACTGGCAAGTAACAGGAGGTGTAAAATACTTTTACTAAATGTGTTCACTGTCAGATTAATTTGCAGCTAGCAGAGTTGTAACAGATGGCATTTCTCTTCTTGCACTGTATAGAGGTAAGGTACTAACTCTATAATAAGGTTCACTCCTTCCAAAAGGATCCTATGAAAGCATTTTGCTTTTTTAGGGTTGGGGGTTAGGGGGTTAAGAATATAGAGCTTTTTATGTTACACTGCAAAGTGTTTCTAAGGATTCAAACTATTGATAGAGCTATACAACACTGAGGTTCTTCTCAGTTCAAAAATTTCTGATGATGCTGTTTAGAAATGGACTCATCCTTAGACCCCAACCATAAATTTCCCAAGTACATCTTTTGGAAGAATACCAGAGCAAAACACTCTGCACTGCTTACTTGCTCAGCACTCTAAGCAGCTTCCCCTTGGTCATATTCTCCCACTAAAATGTACAAGTGCACTAAGGTCATTGTGTACACTTACACATTTTTGTGTACACTTACACATTTTCTAAGCATAAAAAAACTTATTTACCTGAGCGTGTATGTGAAAATAAAAGTTGCATTTACATATTTTCGGGTGCCTTTGGAGTGTGGCTCTTTGTGGCCTTCTGAACTGCTTAGATTTTGTTCTGGTTTTAGTGTTGAAGGCTGCTTCCCTAATACACTTATACATTTCTTGCACTGCTCTGAGTGGATCTTGCACAGACAAGGGCAGATGACTATGATATACCATACTGCAAGCAGATATTCTAGGGTATGTTTAGCATAGGCCACATGTGGCTCCAACCCCCTCCTCCTCCTTTCCCCTCAGTTTGGTATAGAAGTGCTGCACTACTGAGCAATGAAGTCTATGTTACTAAGCACTTACATAGTATGCAAAGTTACTCTGGCACCTTTTCAGGCTATGCAAGCAGCCTGTGACTAAGGCATGACTCCAGGCTTTACTTTGGGTCTTTAGCCTTGCCTTATTTCTTTATTTCTGTGTTAAACCCATTCTTTTCAAATTTTATACATTTTTTCTGTGGAAGAAATATATTTCAAACTCTTGATCTTATTTTATTGTAAGTGTTATGTTTCTTACAGTATACCTTTCTGTCAGACTGTACTTCAAGACAAGAAACATGCACAAATTTGCACTCTGACACATTTGAACATACATGCACACACATGCGAGCATGTACACATGAACACATGCATGCGCACACACACATGCACACACACACTTACACACACACACACACACGCGCACACACACACACACACACACACACACACACACACACACACATACTTACGCACACTGAAAGTGACATTCTGTTGTCTGTGTAAGGAAAGGACATTTATTCAATGTGTAGTAAGGAAATAATTTTATTGCAAATACAATACAACTGACAAAAATCCAGCAATTATTTTTCACAGTATGAAAAGCTGTAAATCTTAAAATACTTATCAAATGAAAGGTAAACATAACTGATAAACAAACTAGCCACTACAGCAAAATGTTTAAGCAGTTAATGGTTTCAATGAGTTGAGAAGAAGCTAAAATGAGATGAGTAAGACGTTAAACTCTTGAAAACCATGCCATAGAATTACAAATATCCATCAGCTACAGTTCATTTGTTTTGATATTGTCGCAGTAGTCTTCCCCAAAAAGACTACCACTCTCAGTTTCCAGGAATGTAGCAGAATCGGAATGGAGTCCCTTAACTTAACCAATCTAGTGATGGTTGCATAAGGCTGCTCATACTTAAACTTAATCATTAAAATGGACGGTCTTCTGTAAGGGATAGGAACCACAAAATTAAAATGCAAAAAGACAGAAAAATCTAATGATGGGAATAAGATGAAAAAAAAAACAGAAAAGGGTAGCAATTTATTCATGTTTTGTGAGGCAAGAAGATCATGATATTCACATTGCTGTTTCTAACCACTATATTTATAAGTAATAATAAAAATGATGAATGCTGAGGGCGGCATATTATTGCACAGGCTGAGTTGCCATCTGTAGTTCTAGAGACTTGAGCTTTGATAGTTTCCTGTGCATCACAAGTCCCGTTCAGGAAGAGACAAGGCTGAGAATCTTAAAAGCCAGCAAAATACCTTTGAAGATAGGAAGAGTGAAGACCATCTGATGCTGCTGGCTCTGAGACCATCTGAAAAAAAAATTACTGTAAACACTTTAGGTAGTAAGTAATCATTCTGTGCAGTGAGCAAGTCACTGCAGTACACACACGAGCTGTGCACACACACCCTAGTCAGAGCATGTTTGTACGTCTGTCGATTTTTGACACATAATTAGCATGGCTACCCACCTCAATAAAATGTGCAGGTCCATGATTGGGGAGAATACCTAGATGTACAGTAGTTTGACAGTAAAATATATATGACGGCAAAATGTATTTAAAAATGTATGGATTTTACTGCTGTTTGGTACATCAAAGTAATAACAGTCATGAAGCAGATACCAGTACTATAAGCATATTATTTTTCCTTGTTACAGGGAAATATGTCTGTATTTGCCTGGAACCCCTTTAGAATGAGCACTTGAAGGCATCAAGTTATCCATTAGGGGATGTCTGTTGCACTGCTGTAGTAAAGGAGCTTGCCACCAGGTGCGATGTACCCATTTTTAATCCCTGTGTCCCACCATGGATCCCATGTATGCACCACCACCCACCCAAATGCCACCCTTGTCTACCATTCTTATCCCTCAGTGAAATACAGCTTAAATGCTCTCAGTAATCATTACTTTGTACATAGTTTTAAATGGCTCTTTCATACTTTTTCTAGAAACTTTTGAATTTCCCTCTCCCAAGTTACTGTAGCAGTAGAGTTTCCCTTCCCTCAGATGCATGAACATGCCAGTGGCCCTTCACTTCTCCTCTTTAATATTTTCCATCCCTATGTGTCTTCTGTACCTGAGCTGCTAAATTCACTGAGGTCACAGGCAGAGCAGATGCTGTTCGCTGACAGACCGACAAATAATTTGTCAGACTCTGAACTGTTCGCATTCACCAAAAATCAAGTTGTGCAATATTCAAACAAAACATAATGCACCTGTCTGCTCATGATTCATATCCGATCTCAGTCTAAAAATCAAATTAATCTAACAAAGACAAACATTCAAAGAACTAGTTGTAAGACACCTAAAACAGCAAAAATATTCCAGACTGATTGACAGTGAATAAAGTGTATCAAAACAAGTGGCTGGAGGAGTATTTTAACTACAGCTGTTTGACAGGGGAGAGACAGAGATATGAAATGATAGAAAACTCGGGTCTACTTTAAAACATTGAAATTTCAGAACATTGAAATTCACAACATTGAGACCATAACATCAAAAATGCAAAACACTGAAAACCCAAAACAACGAAACCTCAGAACACTGAAACTTTCGTCATAAGACTGAAAATTACAGTGCACATATAAACAACATCTCCTCCAGGTATAACAACACCAAACTAACAAACACACTTTTTATTACATTTCTGCAGGAGGGCAAGCCCCCCTGCACCCCCCGCACTCCCCGTAAATTAAATATACTAACTCCTAGATTGCACTACAGTAGTAAAAAGTTAATTTCCTAACCCCACTGTAACATGATCACCTTACAGAATGCAAACATATGGATGTGTCGCTTTCATGGAAGCTACATTAATGTTCTGGGAAGTCCAGGGAGAAGTGAGTAGGGGGAAAAGTGTTTATTTTGCCAATCTGTATGTGTTTTTAGGGCATACAGGTAAGTAATTTTGACATTATGTTTATATTCTGTATGGTGATCGCGACACAATGAGGTTAGGAAATTAACTTTTTTCCACTGTAGTGTGATCTTGGAGTTGGCATATTTAATCTATGGGGGTTGCCCCCCACACACATGGGGGTGAAGGGGGGCTTGCCCTCCTTCAGAAACATAGTCAAAAGTGTGTTTGTTAGTTTGGTGTTGTTATAGGTGGAGGGGATGTTATTTACATGTGCATTGTAGTTTTCAATGTTATGATGCACACTTTCTGTGCTCTGAGTTTTCGTTGTTTTGGGTTTTCATTGTTTTGGGATTTCATTGTTATGGCCTCGGTGTTTTGAATTTCAATGTTATGAAATTTCAGTGTTTTAAACTAGACCTGAAAACTTTGCATGTTTGAGTGGAGTTGCATGACATTGCTTGACTTTACCCTGCTGAGATATGAGCCTATCGACACAAAGTACGTAATTTAACTAATTTATAGCTAATATTGAGATGTGTCTATCTGGGCGGCCATAGTGGTGCAGCGGTTAGCGTTGCCACCTCACAGCAAGAGGTTCTATGGTTTGATTCTCAGCTGGGGTGCCTTCTGTGTGGAGTCTGCATGTCCTCCCTGTGGTTGTGTGGGTTTCCTCCGGGTGATCCGGTTTCCTCCCACATCCCAAATACATGCTGTAGGTGGATTGGACACTCTAAATTAGCCCTAGGTGTGAGTGTGTGCCTTCTGTGGAAGGTTGGGTGCCGGGCTGGCAACTCGACACCGTAATACTCCACTGCCAATCATGAGCAGACAGATGATCCTCTGTGGCAACCCCTAACCGGGAAAAGCCAAAAGAAGAAGATTGAGATGTGTCTATCTCTCAGTATTTTTGAAGTTTCAAACTGTTTTACAGATTTTTTCTCTTGTGAGAGAAGGGGAGTTTGCAGTGTTCTGAACTATCATTTACTTGAAATAAGCTTATATTGTGACTTTTGTATTGGTTGCTGCTTGTATGTGCATTGTTTTAAATTTTGCTGATTTCCTGAGTTTACCCATCTTTAAGCAGAATTTCACAACATTGCTTGAGTTTGCCCAACTGAGACTTATTCACTGGACTTGGCTACAGATCATGGAAGTGTCTAATTTATCAAATTTACAGCTAACATCAACAGTTTAGGTTCATAGGTTCATAGGTTCATAGATTAGTACTAAGCTAACTGCCCTTGCGAGCCATTTTAAGCCTAGCCAATTATCTCTTGTGAGACTCAAACCATGTACCTTGCTGTCTGTCAATATTTTAAGATTAGAACGGTTTACACAAAGTTTCTGTTATGAGAGAAGTGGAATTTTTAGTGTTCAGAATCATTATTTGCTAGAAGTGAGCTTGCATTGAGTTTCTTTTGGCTATTGCTTGCATGTGCATTGTTTTAAATGCTGCTGGGTGGCAGCACATTACCCTTGTTTGTGCAGAGTTCCACAGTATTGTGCATTTCAGACAACCGCTGGTGCTAATCCTGTATAGTAGTAATTGGGTGCATTTCTTAATTTCTTAATTTCTCCTTCTAATTGACTTCAAATTGTGGTTTCTGCTGTTGGGTGGTGTGTTCACTTGAGCCTTCAGTGTTAAGATGTTATAGGTAAAGCACATTTGCATAGGGCTGCTCCTAGTTATGCCAAACGAAGAACTAACAGTTCCAAAAACACAGACTATAAGCACACAGTTGCTGGAAGAAAAAACAGTTCATAGCCAGTCTGTTAAAACAGATTTAATCCTTAGGCAAAATCTCACAGTCAGTCCAGTAAGCGTATAAGCGCTTTCATTTTAAACCAAGAAAGAATGGTCCCCAGTAGACAAACAGTCACCATTGTAAAATGTAGGCAAAACAGCAGAAAACAGCAAAGGTAAACAGAAGCATGACTTGCATCACCATTCAGTAAAATAAAATCACATTTATTTTCAAGTAGGTAAGCGCTTTCACCACAAAGTGTGGCTTCATCAGACCATTTACAAGTAAAAGTGCATAAACTGCCAAACATTTCCATTTATACATAACACCTCCCCCTAATTAAATTCAAATGTTTGGCAGTTTATGCACTTTTACTTGTAAATGGTCTGATGAAGCCACACTTTGTGGTGAAAGCGCTTACCTACTTGAAAATAAATGTGATTCTATTTTACTGAATGGTGATACAAGTCGTGCTTCAGTTCACCGTTGCTGTTTTCTGCTAGTTTCATTTTAAAACTTTTAAAACTTCATCAGATACAATATGGAATTCAAAATCCCAAAATTTAAAGTAATATGTCCCTTACATAACACGTCCCTCTATATATATATATATATATATATATATATATATATATATATATACATACACACACACACACACACACACAAAATTCACTACAAATGTCCTATATAAGTTAATGCATACTATGACATATTATTTTAAAGATAATAATAATAAATAGTAAATTTATGTAAGTACTATAAATTACATTCCGGTCATGCATGTGTGTGTGTGTGTGTGTGTGTGTGTGTGTGTGTGTGTGTGTGTGTGTGTGTGTGTGCATGTGTGCGTGTGTGTGTGTGTGTGTGTGTGTGTTGTCTTTCAGCTTTTCCTGGTTAGGGGTCACCACAGCAGAAATCCCGTCCGCTAATGATTGGCAATGGATTTTTACGGTGCCGAGTTGCCAGCCCAACCTTCAAAGAAGGCACGCCCATTCATGCATGCACCTACCTGCATGTCTTCAACATCTCTTGACCACGGGGAAGACATACAGACTCCACACAGAAGGTGCTCCAGCTGAGAATCGAACAGGAGAACCTCTTGCTGTGAGGCGACAATGCTAATATATACATTATTAAAAAACATTTCTTTTGGTTGGCAAATATAAGTAGATTTTTCCCTAATTACCTCATCTTTCCCAAGAATTTAATTTCAAGATAGGTGCTATACTGACATGGTCATTTAATCCTGGGTACCTATATGCTTCTAGATATAGCTGCCATTTTAATTCACGTTGTTCTAGAATTACTGACCAGGGGCCCCCCTTTTTTCTTTCTCCACCCTTTCTAGAATAATGAGTTTGAAACTGTGCTCAGGGTGTTCGTTTAAATGTCTAAACAAAACATTGGTAGTTTTTTTCTTTTTTAATTTCATACAAATGTTCATAGATTCGATTATGGAGCTTCCGCTCCGTTTTTCCTATATAAAATCCTTCACATCCCTGGCATTTTGCTACATATATTATTCCTATAGTATCGCAATTATTTTTACCTTTTATGTTCAATCTCCTTCCCCTTATAATAACATGGGTCTCCTCAAGTATGTACTTGCAGTACTTACATCTGCCACATTTAGTCATCTTGGTGTTTGAAGAGCATAAAGTTTTCCTTTTTGCCTCCACCATATTTTTAATATTACATCCCCTTCTATAAATGATAGTAGGTGCTTCCCAAATGCCATTAATTATATTTAAATATTCATGAAACACTTTCCAGTTCTTATACATAATCCATCTAATGTTACCACTAGCTTCATTAAAAGTTGTGATAAATGCATTATTATATCTTTTATTATCATGGTTACCATCAGTGCTAATTATTACATCACTTCGTAGATTTCCTGGCAGGATAGGTTGATAAAACTCTCTATTTTTTGGATATAACGTCTGCAGTTAGCTCATATAACAACCCAGATGAATAACCTCTCCTAGTTAACATGCCTGTTAAGGTGTCCACTTCTTTGTAATAATCTATATCCAACATGTTCATTCTAGCCGCCCTTACTAATTGGCCTTTTGCCACTGCCCTTTTCTGTTTAAAGGAGTGCCAGCTAGAGTAGTGCAGTAACATGTTAGAGTAGGTGGGTTTTCTGTATATACTAGCTACATATTCACCCAGTTCATTCTTCCAGCAACTGTGTGCTTATAGTCTGCTCCTAGTTACCCTTAGTTGCACTCTGTGCAGCTTTGTGCTTGTAGTGCTCTCTTGTTATTACTATTGTTGCTATATCTGTTGTGTTACCCTGTCACACTTACTGCTATCAGTTTAGTCCTATTTGTTGTAAAAACTGGCTGTAGGTTTGTTATTTACTACTATGATTGCTGCTACCTTGGTTATTGTGACCTAATGCACTTATTATCCTTGCATGTATTGACAATTTATTTATTTATTTTATTTATTATTTGTTAACTGGGAAAATCTGACTAGGAACAGACCCTGTTTTCAATGGAGGCCCAAGGAAAAATGCTCCCAGATGCATGTCTTTCAAATGTGGGAGGAAACAGGAGTACCCAGAGGAAACCCATGCAAATGCAGGGAGGACATGCAGACTCCACACAGAAGGTACCCCAGGTGATAATCAAACCGGAAAACCTCTTGCTGTGAGGTGACAACGTTAACTGCTGCACCACTGCACCACCCTATTGACTAATCCTCTAACTATATAGTGGTGCACATTTCCTTATAGGTACCTGGATGAGGTGGATGACCAACAGACTTGTGCCCCTTCCATTTCCAGCCTCATAAAAAATGATGTTTTCCACAGTGTAGAAACTGCCAAATGCTCAAACACAATGAACTACTACAAGACAAACATGATATAGTCTGTTAGAGGTGTTAGTTAAGTGTCTACACAACATGAAGGCCACTCTCTCACCACAGAAGATGGCCGGTGAGTAACAGCTATTACCACACACACCTCTTCATAAACATACCAAACTGACATATGCTGAGGTTGTCAAAAAGACACTAACCAAGCCACCTAGATCCAGGAAGATAACTCCTCAGCAGATATCTATAGACATGACTCCACCCCCCCTCATACACAGTAAACAGTCCCAGGACCGTAAACCATCTACTACCACTAAAACCACATGTAAAACTAGAAATATCCTAGCAATTGGTGACTGTATTTTCAGCACACTGATTCCTTTCTTATGAAGCTGGAAAAGGACAGGGTGATAGTCAGTTGTCTCTCCATCGGCAGGATCCATAATGTTACAAGAGCTATTCACTGGACAAATATGAATATGATTTTGGGGTAGCACATGTGAGTGTGAATGACTTGAGACTCTCCATCCTGAGGGGACATGCAGATAAGACATGCTGGTTCACATTATGCATGCATTAAATGCAGGTAAGACACCTGTTCTGAGAAGACTCCAACCTTCACTAAGAATGATACCTCCGTACAGAGAAATAAATAATAGCCTTTAACAATTGATTAAGTACATGGTGTCTAGTATATGCTATGAGATGGGATCGCTGATAGTCCTGCTTGCTTACTTTGCTAGAGATAGCCTGCCCCTATCAGTCCAAGGCTTCCACATAATGGACAAAGTACTCACTGTCCCCATAGGCCTTTTTTTAGGAGGAGTTCAGCATTGGCATTTCAACTATCTCACAATAATGAAATAACCAACCCAAATCAAATTCAAATTCAAGTCGCATAAAGATTGCTTTGCTCATTGCTAGAAGTCTTAATAATAATAAACTACCTGACCTTGAGGTTTTCCTACACCTTGGAAATGCTTAGGTATTTCTAGTACCTGAGACAAGCCTTAAGTGTGAAGATACCACTTCCTCTGTACCTGGATTCTGCAGTTATCATACATTCACACCTGGGGGAAAACTGCTTTTCTTTCAGAAAGCACTTGTAATATCTAAATGAATATGACATACTATAAAACTTTTCTTTACTGCTGCTCAGAAACCACCAATAGGCCCATTGACATTACAGCTGAAAAGAAGCAGCAAACTACCAATGTATGCATATTACTGTACTTTTAAATGTTCAAAATGTGTTATCCTTAAATGACATTTTTCAGTCACTAGATGAATGTCTAACATATCCTTTTACTGAGCATTTAATTCACTCCCAGATGAGGCTGCTTTTCCACTTATTTTTGCTTATTCATACATGAGTAATCATATTTGAAAAAGTGAGTATGATGGGTTTTAAAATGAAGGCCTCTACTGTAAGAAGTGTAACTTCAGCACTATGACTGCAAATCACACCAGCTGCTTATTAAACCTCATTTATAGCATTAGATCTGCCAGTGGGTGCATAGAACCATTAAAAGATGAGTCACTTTTGTTTTTAAAAGGACAATGGTCATGCTGGGGGGCTATTCTGATGGTGTATCAAGTGCTTAATTGTTGCTTCATCATGCATAATTAGTAATGTTGCTTTATGTGTTAAGAGATTTCATAGCACAGTTAAACAAAATGTATTTATTTATTTTTTTTTTTTTTTTGCATTTTGCTTACTGGGAAAGTCCACATGGCCATAGACAACTCATTTTTAGTGGAGGCCCAGGGAATAAAGCTCCACAGCACATGTAATAAACAGTTTGAAATATAAAACTGAATACAAAGAATAAGCACATACAAAATATAGAGTAAATATCTGAACAAACAGTGTAAAGCTCTACTCTAAATGGGCGCAGTATTACTTCCTGTGATAAAAGCAGAGCATATTAATTAGAATACTAGGCTGACCAATAGAAAAACCATTTGTAGGTTTACCAATAGTTAAGTGCTATATTCTAAATATTAAAAAAGACAGACCCTTCTTTCTGGAGGGGAAAAGCCGATGGAGGCCACCAGAGAGGTAATATTGAATGTCAGAACTTCTTGGAAACTTTACAACTCCAACTGAAGTTTAGCGAAATGGAGACATCCTAGTACTTAAACAGCTTGCATAGTTGTTATTGTATCTACACTTTGATGAGGCATACGTGACCAAGTTGATCGAATTTTGAATTACGTGGTATACTTTTCCAAAGTTAGCTGGATTGCAAAAACTAGCGGTGCACTTTCATTTTTTTTTTCCTTTTTTCCACTGTAATATAATGATGTAGTTGGTATATATAAGTTAGCGGGTTGAGGGAGCCATGCTACCCACAAGGGATTTGGATGCATGCCTCCTGCAAATAAAGAATTGTTTATGTTTTCTTAAGTTTTCTGCGTACGCTTCTTGGTGGCAACCATTTGGAATGCTGGGACCTACTACAGTGAGTCCGAAACACCGAATCTGAATGGCCAAAAGAACAGACTCATATATATCAAGCCAAGGATGTCCTTTCTCAGAATTTTCCCTTTTCTGCAAGGTATGGCAGTCTCAGAGTTGGCATATCTAAGTTGAGGGGTGTATAAAGGAGAACAGTGATTTTTGACATTCATTCTCTGTGTTTTTGGTCTTTTTTTTTCTGCTTTTTGACACTCGGCATTTCAAGTGCTGATATTTCAATAGGGAGCGCTTTTGGATACTTGAATATTCAGAGAATTGTAAATCATTCTTTTTTAACTCATCTTAACATTGGGAAACTCATTCAATGTAATGCTCAGTAAATGGAAAGCAATTATCAAGCTATGGAATAGGAGGGCTGATTGCAGCACAAAAAAAAAAAGAAAATACACAACAATCACCAAAGTTAGCATCCCCTTGCAAGACTCCAGCTGTATGATTTAAACACCACCATTTTTTAACAACACACATCTCACAATATGTACTGTTGTTTATTAATGAGAAGGCAGCCAATTCATTTAGGGAGGCATGCTATGTGTAGTAGTTTTCTGCATTTGAAGTTGACTGCATGTTTTGGAAGGGACCGGATCTATAGAAACAGTGAGGCAGACAGGCATCTCAAATCATATCAGTTGCCCTGCATCTGACCTGCTCATAGCTTCAGGTCTTGTCACTGAAAGTATTGAGGTCTGACATGATATGTTACCGTGCACAGTCATAGGACAACCACACAACATTGCCATTGGCATGGGAATGGAAGGCTTGCAACACAATTTCATTCTCCACATGGGAGAACTTGCGTAGTTTTGCCTTTACTTTGTGAAACATGATGCTGTAGGGCAAATGAATACAGTGTGGGAGTACAGCACTAAAGAATGCTTGTCACATAACTATCTATTGTGTGCTATCCAGTCTGTTACACCAATGACAGTTTGTGCAGATAAGCAGTAGAGTAGTAAGGGTTGGGCAAAGGGACCAAATGCCCTGGTCACAAAGTATTAGGGGTTGAGAGTGAGATGCTAGCTCTGCAGCTTGTTTCTTTGCAGTAACAAACTGGTGGTATAAGTTTAGATTTTTGTTTTTTTTTTTTTGCTCATCAGTTGAAAAACTGGGGGCTGCAGATTGGCTGAACTGGCTTCCAAGAGTAATCTGAACTGAAGACTTTTCTTTTTTTGTCTTGTGTTGAGGACTGGGGGGATTAGCTTCCTACAGTAATCATTTTGTCTTATGTTGAGGGCTGGGGGGGGGGGGCTGAATTTGGTGGTGTGCGATTTACTGATTTTTTTTTTACTTTTTATTTTTTGCTTTGCAGTTGAAAGGCTGGTGCTGCACGGATTGGCTACTGTACTGTAATGTGCTGTAGGACGTTACTTGGCTTTTGGCAGTTTGCAGAAGTCCTTTTTTGCACTAGTTTGTGCGACAGCCACAGGGTGCTTGTTGAGCCAGTCACTCCTCTGCACACACTTGCCTACATGACGATATGACACAGTCACAGGCATTCCTCTCAACATCTTAATATAAGAATTCTGGACAAATCCAAAATAATGGGGGAGAAAAGCCCAAAACCAGGAATAGATTTTTAAAAATTGCTGTTATAAAAATACAAAGCTGTTAAAATAAAAGGCTTTGCATTAAAATGCACTTATTGAATGATATGAAGTCTGAAACTCAAATGTTAATCATTATTTGGTGACTTCAGTACTCAATGATTTACCAGAGAACTCCAGCTTTTATGAGGTGTAGACAAAAAATATGAGGCAGAATTCTGGACATTCTGTGAAAATCTGGGCAGTTGAGAGGTATGATCACAGGGACCCCCCCCCCCAGCCCACCACTCCAACAAACCTTTGCAGAACTACACACTGTGACAGCAACAACAGTCAGGTAGCCCTCATACCCACTATTCTTCCCATATAAAGAATTCCCACTATCCAGGCAGGAAGCAACTGTGACCGTAAGCAGCAGCAGGCAACTGCCTGCCAGTAGGCAGCACTGTCTGTACTACAGTTTATGTTCGGCTACAGAACTGCAGCTTTCATTACTTTTCGTATCTCCCTAACACTTGCCCTTGTATAGAAACATTCAGTTTTTCAAGGTTAGAAAATACAGCAAGATTTGATCATACCTGATTACTGACCGTGGTGAAGCATCTCCTCTAGTATGTTCAGCATTCACATGTATGCTGTCCTGCAGTCAAAACACAGCCCCAGAGCCCACTTCAGAGAGATTGGCAAGGTAATCTTCTACACAGCTGACTTTCTATACACATATCCACACACTTTGTGGTAATAGTGCCTTTAAATGTTGCCTTATAGCATTCCTACAGAGTGTGCCTCTACTTAACATTCTCATTCTATATAGATCATCTTGTCTTCCCCCACCAAAGTAATTCAGCCTCGCTAAAATGTGCATCTATGTGTAACTTTTCAAAGACTGTTGTAAACTCTCAAATTTTAATCCTGACATTTTCAACCATCTGCTGTCCTCAGTTAACTGGTCCTTCCTCTATAATCTCCCTCCAGAGGAAGCAGTCTTAGCTTTTATCAATATCTTTCTAGAAATACTCAACTCCCTGGCACCATTTAGGAAACTAAGACTCAAAACTCATTTTGCCCCCGCTTACTCAAGTCACCCAAATACTTATGAATAACAGAGATAGTGCATGGAAAAAAATTGAAAAAATTCAAATCTTCAGAACTTCAAACTTACAGAGAGCTCAGTAATTTAACCAAAAAAGGGTCACCCTTGACAAGCAAAACATTTTCCAAAAAACACTAGATAAATCTCACTCTAATGCCCAGAAATTCTGGCAATCCATAAATAAACTACTAAATCTTGGACACCCATTTTCTTCTAACCCCTGGCCTACTAGGCCCCCCAGCTGACACCGCTACCTTCCTTAATTCATTCTTCATTGATTCTATCAGCACCCTGATCAAAAACAACATCAGCAACCCCACACCTCCTATGCCCACCCATTCTACTGCCTTTTCTCTTCAATGTATCTCTACAACCTATATCTACAACCTACATCAGGTTTCTTTCTCTCAAAACTTAAAACTTGTTCTCCATCAGTTGATCACTTACCTCAGCAATTCCTAAAAATAGCTGCTAATTCTGTCGCTTTCCCCATTTCCATATTACTCAGTAGATCTATTCAGGAAAACACTGTGCCTAATATCTGGAAAAAATGCTATGTCATTCTCCTTCACAAAGGCACTAATGCAACTTATCCCTCTAATTTTAGACCAATTGCCATCCTGTCTCCCCCATCTAAAATTTTGGAAAAATGCATACATAAACATCTCCTTGATCACCTCCTTCAACAAAATCTTCTTACCTTCTCTCAGCATGGTTTTCACCTAAAACACAGTATTGCCACTGCTCCCACATCCTTCATTAATGTAATCACAAAATCCCAGGACAATAATAAGTTAGTCTCCAGCTTATTTCTAGATGCATCCAAAGTCTTCAATACTGTTTCCCACAAACTATTTCTATCCAAACTTGCTTCACTTAACCTTTCTAACTCTACCCGATCTTGGTTCTCCAGCTAACTTTGCAATAGAATCCAGCTTCTCTCCCTTTCTACTCATTCAAACTGGGGTGCCCCAAGGCTCAATCCTTGTACCCCTACTTTTCAATATCTTTTTCAATGATCTTCACACTTCTTGTCCTCTCTTTAGTATTAATCAATATGCAGACAATTCCACAATCATCTCTTTTTCATAATCTCACCCAAGACTCCCTTCACTCTGTCGAAAGATGGCTTACTTCCAACCAACTGCTCCTGAACACTAAGAAAATTAAACTTCTCCTATTTCTCCCAACAACACTCCAGCATCATAAAACTACCTTTTCTGTCACCTCCCTGAACAACACAGCTATCTCCACCGAATCTCACACAAAATTCCTTGGAATTATCATCGACGACCACCTAAAACTCGATCTTCAAACTCAGCAATGCATTAAAAAGACTCACCAAAAACTCGTACTACTATACAGACATAATACATTTCTCACTTATTCCTCCAGTCTCCCTTGCACAAGCCTTTCTACTGCCCACACTACTCTATGCTGCCCCTATACTCACAAACCTCCAATCTAATCTCCTCACCAAATTAGAGCTTACCTAAACCAAAATAGCAAGATTTGCCTCTAACCTACCCTGTTGCACCCATCACTATATAGCACTAAAAAGCCTACAATGGCTCAAATTTCATCAGCAAATTCTAATACCCCAGCTTCTCACAGTTAACTCTGTCTTACATGATCCATCATATTGCCCATCTCCCTCTAATCTTATCCACCCATACACTCCCAGCTGTGCTCGTCGTAGCTCACAACAGTACCCACTGCAAGTTTAGAAGCCCAATAAAAATATTGGCAAATTAGTTTACAGCTATTCTGTCACAAATGTTTGGAACAAACTACCACTACAAATCAGAATTATCATTAATTTCAGCTCCTTCAAAATAGTACTAAAAGAAACCTTTCACAAGTTATGGACATGCCTTTGCAATACTCCCACATTACTTATCTTCCTGCCCCCCCCCCAATTTTATGCTCATCTCTTATATATATTAATAAACTTTACTAATCATACTGATGGCCTCTCAACTTCCATTTACAGTATTGTTACATTAATTTGCTACTTAAGATGCTTTTCTCAACTACCTACTACCTAGGGGTTCCTTCTGTTTTCACTCTACACTTGTCCTGTCCTTACAATTATCTTCCTATCCTGCCTCATAATTGCCTGTATTCTTATGCCGTCTTTTTTTACAAGTTACTATTGACATATTTGTTCTATGTACATTTTGTTTTTTTCTTTCCAGTTAGCTTGTATCACCTGTAAAAAGAAATTGACCTTGCTA
Source organism: Protopterus annectens (assembly GCF_019279795.1). NCBI lineage: Eukaryota > Metazoa > Chordata > Ceratodontiformes > Protopteridae > Protopterus > Protopterus annectens. The sequence goes on along the minus strand of NC_056728.1, from coordinate 1,626,787,404 downwards.
TCCTTTGTTAGTTATCTCATGTCAGATATTTTTTATCTTGTTTAATCATGTAATCATTGTCAATTTTTATCTACTGTATGTTCTATTGTAATATTTGGAGCTTTTCTCCTCCAGTCTCTGCTGAAAAAGGGTCTCTGCCTAGTCGGACTAACCCATTTAACAGATGTCAAATAAATAAAATAAATAAATCTATCCAGTGAAACTCTACTTCCCGATAGGCTTTGCACAAGTAACATTTTAGTGAAACAGTTTAGTAAAGGCAGTGAGGATAAAATGTAGACCCTGCCTTACATAAAAAGTACTGCCAATCTGCATCACATGTGTACAAGTTTCCAATCAGTGCTCTAAATCTTCTTCTGCAGAGTGATACACCTCTATGCAGTCACTGGCATTTAAATCACACACATTTGGGCCTTGTTTTATTTAATTTTGATTGCTAAGGTAGAGCACTGATCAAATTTGACCATTTGCAGGCTCGGCCCAGGTTACATTCGTAGTAACAATAGTAAAGTAAGATTAAAGGTATGACTAAATTATATGGTATAGTGACATAACATAACACCAATGTAACACATATGTATATTTAAAAGAAAATTTAAAAAGAAGTAGGATCAGGAGTATATAATGCATAACACAGGTATTATAGGTGAGGTAAATGTGGTCCAGATAAAATAAGTGACATAGTATACACATGTAAGGAGGGAAAACATTAGCAGCAAAGACAGTAGACATTGTAGAATACTAAGAGCTGCAGTAGAAGAACTAATAACAATATATATTAGATGTATAGTAGGGAATGAAAAAAGAAGATGGGGAAGCAGTGGGTATGAGTTTATATGTTGGAGAGTTTAGGAGTTTAAGCAGTCAAGGTTTTCTGGGATAAAGGTAATAGTGTATCCATGGGAGTTACCTGACATGGCCTGTGTTCTGATATGTGCACTTATATTTTTCAGCTAGGTATTGTTTGAACTGGGAATTTTGGGTGCAATGCGTATGCAAATGAGGGTTCAGCTCATGAATGTTTCGGAATCACTCAATGTAAGTGTCTTGGCTGGAGGCAGAGTCTTGCATACTGTTCTACATAGTGTAAATCACAGCATGAGCACACGTGGTGTGTATTAAGCATGCATGGATGGATCAGTGAGACCAATAGAATAGTTGCCTTTCATGCTGCATGCCTGTAGACAATGCAGGTGCTAAAGAGCAAGTCCATTCAAAATATTCAACAGCATTATAACACAGCATGTATTTTCTGCCATGTCTCACACTTGAAATTTGTATTTAAAGCACAGTTATAATAGTGCAGATCATGTTGTTCCCTGCCACAAGTCAAACTAATGATGCACGACAATTTTAAAAACAGGAAATGGGCATGACAGTGATATGCTAGACATTATTCTCTGGTATGAGACTTTCAGAATAGCAATGATTTCCAGTGGCACTGTTTCTGGCAGGGCACCCCATTAGCACTTTTGGGAATGCAAAATCTCCCTATGTTTGTTACATGAGGACCACCAGAAGCGCCTGCTTGGGATTCCAGTGAGGGTCCTCTGTATAAGGTGGGTGCCTGGCACTGTCTTTCTAGGGCTGTTAATGATGCCACAGGCATGCCTTGTTCTATCAAGTAATGCAGCCATCTTACAGTGAACTGTGGAAGTGTCATCCAGACCTTCTTAACCAGTGAGAAGAAGACGTCAGAGTGAGGGGACCTGAGATGTTCTATAACCATGTGTTTTGGTCATATAACTTTTTATATCCTGCCATTGTATACATTACTTTTTTTCTCTTTTATCAAAATCTCAGAAGGCTATCGCAGAGCATAGACTCCTGCACCAGAGGAGGATGAATCACCAGGCACAGGGATGACTACACTTGTCGCTTCACATATAAGTCAAGTAGTTATTCCTTCTTCAGTATAAGTCAGTAAATGTTTCATAGCAGTACCTACATATCAGCCAACTTACCTGTAAGAAATGTATCACAGTGTACTTTGTTAATGGCCTGCAAGTCATAGACAGTATATTGCACTTTATGCAGTAATATAATATTTGTGCTTTTATCACCTCAATTTATAGCTTTGCATGTATATGTCAGGGTTACATAACATGATGCATAGAAAAAGTAGTGAGACATATACTGATAGAATGATATGGTTCTAGTAGTTTATAGGTATTGTAGATGGAGCACTGGCAAAGGCAGTTCAGTTACTCTACCCTTCATTATTTCACCTGTTCAGTATGATTAGGTAGCACATATTAGCATATGACTGGGCTGGCATTAATCAGATGTGCTTCTCACCACCGCTGTGCAAAGTTAATTATGGTCTAATTTTCATAGAATAATGCCAGGCATTTATTGCATCCTATTGCATTTCATGTTATTTCTCCCTTTTTCTCCCATCACTTGTTGTCACTATCCTTTCTATTTTCATTTAATTTGCTATGTTTCCTGAGTTATTTTTGTCCTTTTATTTTGCATTTCTCTATAGCACCTGCCAAAGCAGTACCAGTGACTCCTCTACACTCTACCAGTTCTGATACAGTGACACCAACAGTGGCACTTGGGTCTGTGCCAGTTAGAACTGCCTCTTCATTGATTTACAAATTGGAGACTGATGTTGTCTCCTCCCCTGCCACTGATGGGGTTTCACTAGCTGAGGGTGCTAATGTTTCTGCATGGATAAGTCTTATGTCACTCACAAGAAGCTGATAGATATCATGAGGGACCAGGTGGACCAGTGCATTAATGCCCACACTGGCCACCTTGAAAGTCTCCTCCTGCAGCTTGCAGAGTCACATCCCTGTCTGTCACTGGGAGTACCATCAGAGCCAGGACCCAGTGGTAAGGGAGCCCAAGGGGATGTCTGACTTCCCACTGCATATGATATGGTCATGGCAGTACTGGAGACCATAACCAGCTTGCCAGCCATCCCAATGTCCCCATCCCTTTTATGCCTTTCCCTCTACTGTTTGCTGATCAATATTCCCTATCATCATTGCCTTACCTTGTTTGCCTGATGTCTATAAATCCACAGCCTCCCCTCCTTCTGTTACTGTGTCAGCACCCCCCTATTATTCTTGTCTGTCTTATGTTTCTGTGTATTGCCTGCCCTCACTATCTTACAATACCTTAACATCCCTCTAAATCCTCCCCATGTTTCATTCTTTAAAAAAAAGAAAATGTGCACTTATTACACAAAAACATAATTTCCTCCTCATCCTAATCAATTCCACATGGCCTTCCTTCTGCTTGCGTTTCCCTTTTTCATACTGTCCTATAAGCCCAATTCCACCCCTTCATCTGATCAAACAAAAGATTTATAGTGTGCACAGACTCTTTAAGGCTGATAGCTGCTTTTGTTTTCCTCTAGCACCTTTTGTGTGCATGCAGATACATACAGTCTGTGCTCGGCATTTGTGCTGGCATCTATGGGAGTTCCTGAATATAAATGGCTTAGGAGACAAACAGTAATATGGCCTCATTTAAGGGAGGTGACACAATACACTCTCTTATAATTCTATATTAGACTGATGAGTGAAGTGGATAGAAAGAGTTCAGTAGCTGTTTTATATTGTATTATAACCAAATAATTAATTATTATTATTATTATTATTATTTATTTTTTTTGGTCCTAAATAAACTTGTCCATTGTTTGCCCATCCCCTAATGCCCCATTCACTCCCTTTACCCCTGGTACCCTATAATTATAGGCTCATGCTTCTTCTTCCCTAGTGTGAGAGCCGCAGTCCTGGTCTTACTCCCAGTTGAAATTGTTATGATGGAACATCAGCAGTACTCCCCAGAACTGGTCAGCCAACATTGGTCTCAGTCCCATTCCTCTTTGGCTGGCTTATCTAGTGCTTAGGCCACTAATTAAATCCAGGCTGTCTGGGGAATTTTTGGGGCTAACACTTCTATGCTGTAGAGTCCGCTTGTTTTAGCAAAGTCTCTGCTACTGTACAACAACAGACTCTGCTGGGAAAGCTGAAGGACACTGAAAAAGGAACAAGACCCCTGAAGTGGACAGTGAAGCACTTTAGTGGCAGCCAACAATGAGTGGTGGCCAGAAGAGAATGGTCATTCAAGAAGCTGCTGTCTAACCTAGTTATGTCAGAACTCTGCGGATCAGTTTATTCAGAATGTTGATGCCAGCTTTGCACATTTCTTGAAGAACATGTTACATTTGATCACAGATTATTCCAAAATCAACGTGGTAACCAAAGACAAACAATGATTTTGCATCAAATGAATTAGAACAACGTGTATGATATCAGTGGTGCAGCATATGGCTTACATGCCTAGAAATATAAGGTTTTGTACATCAGTGTGGAGATTAACATATACTAGAAGTGTTTTATAGCAATGGAAGAGAAAGAGGACAAGGGGTTCCTAATACATACATGTAAACATACAGTTTTGTAATAGAATGGAGGATACCCCTTTAGCTGATTAGTCAGCACAATGCACATTCTGCAATGAAAGGCTATAAGAAACTGGGTTAGATGGTGGGACCCCTCAAGGCACTGATAGTTATGATCTGAAGAAACATACTTTTTCAAGTTTATAAGTAGATTTAACTTAACAAGAAGACAATGAGAAGATAAGGGTAATAAAGATGATGACAGACATGAAAGAACTATATGAGGAGGTACATTGCTGAGGGCACTAAGGAAATATACAGCAGAGGAAATAAAAGACTAATTGGATACACAAAATTGTCATGATTAGTTAGAGTGGTAGAAGTTGAAGGAAGGAGGGTGGAAACTAAATACAGGAGGGAGAACAATATCAACTGATGGCAATTAAGAATGATATTAGGAAATATTCCTCAACAGAAAGTGTCATATAGTACTGGTATGTCCTACTCAATGAAACAGTGGAATGCATGACAACAGTTATGTTCAAGAACATAGTGCAGACAGTAGGGGGGTGAAGTAGCTTCCTAGGGGACAGCAGCATCATTTAGACACTAACATAATTTAACACTGATTTGATGTTTAAACAAAATGCTTCCACTTTTAATTCATATGCTTTCATATCTATATACCCACGCCTCATTTTTCATAAATAAAATTTATTTAACTTTCACGTCCACTTTTTAAAACAGTATAAAATAAAATGTACATAAAATGAAAGTTAATGAGAAGCATATACATGTACCATTCTTGGCTATAAAGCACTATAACATGATTAAAAACAAGGCTTAAGACACTGTACAACAACAGGCTATGAATGCTGTGTCAATACATCAGAAATTTAGTAAAGCAGCTTAGAGCCTGGTCTGGGTGAATGTGTACATACATAAAGTAACATAACAATTATGAAGCATTAGCGAAGTAAAGGACATGCTCGAAATTAACACTAATGGTATGGCTGTAAACATACACAGAGGAGTTTTTGTACTATTTAAAAAGGGAACCAGTACCACAACACAAATTTCCAGGGCATAAGTGGATCTCTTGCTGTGTAGATAATTAGGTGCAGCAGTGAACAAGCCTGTCAAAACAACAGCTTTCCTTCTTCATTTGCAACAATTTGAAAACAGGAACCTTTTTATTAAAAACTCATTTTTAAGTTCAGCAAAAATGTCCCGTAGTGAATTAATGGGCGAATGTTAGTACTGATCATCTCACTGAGAATAACAGCTTAGTCATTTAATGTTGTTGGTTTGTAAAGTACAGGAGTAAAGTCTAATTTCAAATAATTAAGTTTACAAAAATAAAACTGTCTTTAACTGTCTTTAATCTTTTCTTAAAATATATAATTTTGCAGTGTATTTAGATTCAGTTGACTAAAACTGACATTTCTGAATTCACTGTTTCTTTATGAATAACAAGGCCTTAACGGCACAATAAACTGTTTAGCATTGTGGCTTGGAAAATATGTTCCTACAAGAAGAAATGATACATTTGATGGAGGTCTCACAAATATAAATATTTTAGCAGTCAATATCATTAGTTTATAAGCAAACATGGAACTAGTTCTGAAAATGGCTTACATCTGAACCTTCTTGAAGGCAAACTGAATTCATCAAAAATATTAAACTATAGTGACACCTTTTATTGATGTGATTAAAGCACAATGTTCAATGATTAGACGTAATACAAACTGAAGCATCTCTTCAGCTTATCAGAATGAGATATGGCAGAGATCTGTCCCAAGCATAAGGCAATAACCAAATGCTGTTAATTTGGAAAAAGTAGGTTTTGCAGATTCTGGAAGAATTACCTGTTATATTCTTGATGCCATTTTTTTACAGAGGAATGATAAAGTTGTTAGATTATATGAAGCAAGACGACAGTTATTGTTGACACTTTAGATTCACAGATGTGTATTTTAAAAATATTGATAATTATAGATCAGTTATTATATATATTCATGGAAGTCTGTTACTTCAATGTCTGGATAAATCGTAACAAAATTAAGAAAACCCAAATAACTGAGATGGAGTGCAGAATGTTCAGAACATGAACTTTAAATGGCACATTCAGTGGTTCGTATATTGCTGTGGTCCCTAAATAGTAACCACATGCATAATTCTTAAAGACATAACACTATTGTGTCATAAATATCTCTGCTTTACAGTCAAAATAAGTATAGCACACAGTACCCAATGTGATAATATGTACATAGAATACTGGAGTATGGCAAGCATGTGGAGAATTCAGTCAGCTCTGTCTAAGTTGCCACTTCAGGATCAATTGTACCTATTAACATCAGTGGAGAAACGATATCCTTGTCTTCTCAATGTAGGATTAACATTTTTGTTGGAATTAGAGGTCCATTCTATCATATTTTAATTTGTGTCTGTGGCACAGAATTGGAACCTAGATCCTGACATGTTGGATGATTTGCAGAGGAGTGGATATATTGTAAAATGGTTTATTTAAACTTCAGATCAGATTGTCACCGAATAGTGTGTGCACCATTTCAAGTAGAAGGTACATAACAGTGTGCATTACTTAGTAGTAATTTAAGTTTTTATTCAGACTAGCTAGGAAACAGGCAAAATTAGTTCTGAAGAATATTCCAAATGTCAGTGGCACAGCTAGTTAAGAACTATGAAATCTAAAGGATTCTGTCATACTTGTCTGAATAAGGATGGGTTAATAACCACCTTGTATATAGTCAAAATTCAGTCCATTGAACCTGGAGACAGCCTGGCAGGGGCTGCAAGGGTGTAGCATGCAGCAAAGGGCCACCCAATACATCCCCAACTTATCTCCAATTGCAACTTGAACTAAAGAGACTAAAGGTTAATAATTTAGAAACTGAAAGCAGCGTACCAAATGCAACTGCATAAAGACACAAAGGAGTAAAGAAGTTTTAGCATGGAGCACAACTGAAAAAGAAGGAATGACTGCATGAAAAGGAATTGTTCACCCTTCACAAAAAGTAGCAAGAGTGAAACCCCAGCTCATGAAGTCAAGATCAGTACTACATTGTTTTCTCAGTGTAAAGAGAAGGATAAATTGTTAGATTTATCTGGACATATGAATATGTGTGTAATCAGAACCAAACTGACCAGGACAAGGGGTCAGTGGTTAAATCCTCTACTCACAGGTAATGCATTACATGCTTTATCAAAAATGTCTGACTCTGATTATTTAGAGTATTGGAAACTTGATAATGTTCTTTTTGAAAGTTTTACAGTCACACTTGAACCCTATAAAAAATGGAAAACAAAGAAAACCAGAAGACCTTAGTGAATTTATAGCAAAATTAAGCACAAATCTTCATAGGTTGGTAAATAGATGTTGAGTTACTACTTTTGAAATGTTGAGAGACCTTATGATCAGGAAACAAGTACTGAGTACCTTGTCTGATGATATGAGAATGTGGGTGACAGACCAGGAATGTACCTCAGGTAAATGCATGGCTAAAATAAGTGTGATCTCTATTTAGTGTGTAGGGCACATTTGCACAAGAGAGGTTTACCTAATACTAAACATAGGTAAAAGGGAACACATGGGGCTCAGTCTAAACTATCACAACAGGTTCTTCAAGCAAAGGGGAAAGCACTGGTTCAGCATGTGCCAAGGTTTTGGGGTTGAATGTTTTCATGGTAAATAGGTGGGGCTTGTATGGTCCAAATGTACACAATGATAGGTTGGATAACAAATGCCACTTGAAATCGTTAACACATATTGCAACATGATAGTGGTGGTTTGTCATGAAAGAGCAGCTACTCCAAGTCATTGTACCCTATCTTGGTAGAAGAGAATGAAATTATAGGTAAGACAGATACTGCATCAGACATAACTATGATTTAGCCTGCAGTTGTTGAGGAACATTTCTTGCTGGAGAACTGAGTGCCATGAAAGATACATATTTTCTGTTCCCAGTGGTAAGAGTTCATTTGGATTAGGAAGGTGGGGAACAGATACAAAATTGTGGCAGTGTCGGATGATATCTCAACAGATGTTCTGATAAAAAATGACTTTTATTATATAGTACCTTATGTCCATGTGCAATTGCAAATAGCCAGGCATAGAAACAAGCACATGGGAACATGGGGTTCTCAGCTAACAACTGCCCTTTGATTAGAGGTTGTTGATGAGGCTATTTTACAGCTAGATGGCAATGGCAAGCATAAGTCTGAGCCACAGATGTCAAAAGGTACTGGATTGCCTTCAGAAGGAGCTTCTAAGGGGAAAATATAGTTGGTAGCAGTAAGCCTATTTCTGAGCCACTGATGTCATAAAATATAAGACGTTCCTTGAAAGGGGAACTAGGCAGGATATGAGCAGATTTCAGAGCTATATTGGTTATATCCTGCCAAGCATATAACAGCTGGTACCTGTACATCAATACCCTGCTGGAGAACATTTGTTCTCCAGTCAGAGTGGTGATCTGCAGGTCATCCATTCTCTAAATTTTAATTATAATCTCCTCAGATGAAATGCCCTTCTGACTGCTACAAGAATGCTGATGCCATTGTGCATCAGTTTGTTGAAATCTGGGGAGTGGAACATTTCAAGTGCATCCTTAGGTGCACTGAAAAGTCATTGACAGTGTAGCTGCAGCAACAATTAGTGCTAGTGTTTCTGTACAGCTGTTTAACGCTTGGTTTTATGACAAATTACACAGCATAGATGACATTTTGTGCAAGGAACAGAGATTGTGGTAAGTTTTTATCCATTTGCAGTTGGGCGCTTCTTACCATAGCCTATATCTCTTTCGAGGCCACTTAGCCATTAGCCATAAACAACAGAGGTTTATTCAAAGTGCTTATTGAACAGGAAATGCAAAAGATGTGAGAGAGTACTATAAAACATATTAGCAATATAAAAAGATTTGCAAGGCAGAAGACAAAGCTAAGTCTATTCTAGAAACATTTCAAATGGTAGATATGAGTGTTGTGTGGCCTCTTAGTAGTCCAAGCAGCACAGGTAAGAGGTGTATTTTAGGGGTGATAGATTATGTATGCTATTAGGTACCTTGAGGCAATGATTCTGTCCTGTATTGTGGCAGAAAACATGGCAAATGCTCTGTTAGAAATTTACAGCAGGGTGAATTTTCCATGAGAAATATTGACGATCAGAAGGGCTATCTTCAAGACAGAACTGCTGACCCATTTGAAGAAGTTTTGTTGGGTGAAGCAGTTAACAACTACTTTCAACCCACCTTAAACAAATGGTTAAGTGGAGATATTTAACTCTTCTCCTAAGACTATGCTGATATCATTTTAAGCAGGAGTGGGACAAGAATTTGCCCTATTTCTCCTTTGCATACAAAGCAATGTCTGCAAAATCCACAGGTTTTTCAAGATTTGGACTACTTTATGTCCACAAAGTGAAATGACCCAAAGACTTAATTTGTGATGAGTGAGAACTTGATTATTAATCACATAATAAGTCTGCTGTGGATAAAGTAGTGATAATATAGCTTATTCAACTCAAGCTATGTTTCTTGGGGATGTCTCAGAAAAGCTCAGGTGTTCTCTAGAATGTCAGGAGATCTGCCACAAGCTCTACAACACTTGCACATTTTCCTGGCAGTAAACAGTCAGCAGAGATGCGTGAAACTTATACAATCTCTTTCAGTAGCAATGCAGTTGTGTCAAATAGTTTGAAAATGTTTTCAGACATACACGGACATTACTCCCTGCCAAAAGCTGCAGTGATCCATACAGCTTTGGTTTTAGAAATAAATAACTTTTGTTTAGATTTGAAAAAAAAAAGTCTAATCTGCAGGAAATACTCAACTAGGGCTACTGTATGTTCATATTTGTTTTGACAATGAACTTGCTGGACTTTAAAAGCAGTAAAATATCCTTGCATCAACGTCAGAAGGACAAGAACATTTCCTGCTTTTCCAGGGCCCATAATCACAAGCTTTTATATTTTACCTGTGTGTCACTTGCAACTGCTGAATGATTATAGAAAATTAGTGGAAGTCAAACAGCAATTTTCAGCAAGTGGTAGGAATTGGATCATTCAGCTGCAGTTACTTTTTTCTGTTTTGTATTTTATTATTCTCTGTAAATTATATATGTTCTTGTAGAGTTATTTTTTTCAACTCTGTTGCCTAAATTGTATTAAGTAAACTATTTTTATTATACATTTACCAAAGATCGTGGCTGGTGATTTTATTTAGTATTATATAAGGGTACTGACACAGTACTGGTAAACCATTAAATGTTGGCATCTACCTTTCAAAGAGTGAATTTTTTAGTCGTAGCTTCTAAATGACTATATTATATCTGGCTCATTTAAGAGTGGAACTGTGCACTTGGTCTGTTTAAATTGGGTTTGCTGTAATGACAGGAAAGGGGGGTACTGGCACTAAAAATCTATAATTAGACCCTGCTAGGAAATATTTGTGTGTGTGTGTGTGTGTGTGTGTGTGTGTGTGTGTGTGGGAGTAAAGTAGTTCTGGCTAAATCTAAGTTACTGTTGGTAAGACTGCACTGGTATGAACTGGTTGGAGAGTAAGGTGAGTGAAAATCTGAGAGGCCATTGATTATAACTCTGCTCTTTATAACTGTTCAGTGCAAGACATATTTGGGTGTAGAAGGTTTTGGTCATAACCTAAGAAAGCAGTGCATATTTGCCATACACTTGTAAGGCCAATTACCTCTTGAATATCCCTTGGTGGCAGCAGTACAGATCATGACACTATAGCCTCTGACCATCACATTCTAATTGGTGGCATCAGTGTGGATCAAGACACAATAGATCCTGTCCATTATATATTAACTGGTGGCACTGAGTGCGATTATAAGCCTTGTACCACTGCATAAAATCTGGTGCCAATGATATGGATGCAAAGTCTGTACCATGACAACTTAGTTGCATCATAATTCCTGATGATTGCTGGACTACCTAGAAGTACGCAGCTTTTTGTATCTCTGTTTCCTTTAGTAATAATATTACCCAGCCTTTTGTGTCTCTTTTTTCTACAATAATAATATGTCAATTGCCTTTACTGTCAAAAGAAGAAACATAAGTCACTGAAGCAGGTTCACAGAAAATAATGCAGTAGGATAAAACTGGTGACCACACTTGCTCATTCATTTACTTCTTATTTGTTCACCAAGTAAGTGACTTGCCCTATGGACATTTTTCCCATGACTCAGGTCATAAACGCAAGGGTAAATTTAGTATACATATATGGACAATTTGGTACAGCAGTAAACAAATGTTTTTGGTGAGGAAATGAGAAACCATACAAAGACATGGAAAGAACATGCAAACTCAACACAGACAACAACTTGAGATCGAAATAAACCCCAGACCTGGAACTTTGAGGAACAAATCATACCACTGAGCCACCATACCATGCTCTTGATTACAAGCTTGTCCCTTTTCTAGAATGAGTGACTCTACAGCTGCAGTTTAATGAGAATGTGTTATTTTTTGCTTTGCTCTGGCACTGGCACTGCATAGATGCTGCATGAGTTTGTTTGCACTATTTGACATTCTATCACAGCTTTTGTCATACTGACATATTAAAAGGAGCTGTGGTCTTAGCAAGTGGCAGGAGTTGCAGTCTCAGTAGTTGAGTTTAGTTTGATCTGCAGGAGTTGCAATCTCAGCAGTACAGCTGCAATCTCATCAGTGCAGTTTCTTTTGTGCCTTGACAGTTGTGATCTTAGTAATACAGTTTGTTTTGTTCATGTGCCTTCAGAGAAATCCACAGTGGAAAACAAGCTGACCATTGCATACATGCACATGATCACTATAGATCAGTATGTATATTGTACCTAGTCATCCACTGTAGCTAGATAGCACATGCAATATAAGTTACTGAGCACAAGCGAGATCAGTGCCATTTTGTATAGTCATTCAGAGTGAGTGCTAGCTTGAATGGAGGTGCATATGTATGTGTGTCAGAAGTAATTTGTCAGTCAGTAAGCATATAAAGTTTGAAGTATATGTGGTAAGAGTGATGGATGCATTTAAGGTTGAGGTGGGATTACTTCAAGGATCAGCTCTGAGCCCTTTCTTATTTGTAATGGTGATGGACATCTTGACAGACGAGATCAGACAGGAGTCTCTGTGGACTATGATGCTTGCGGATGACATTGTGATCTGTAGTGAGAGTAGGGAACAAGTCGAGGAGACCCTGGACAGGTGGAGATATACTCTAGATAGAACAGGAATGAAGGTCAGCAGGACTAAGACAGAATATATGTGTATGAATGAGAGGGAGAATAGAGGAATGGTGAGGATGTAGGGAGTAGAGTTGTCGAAGGTAGATGAGTATAAATACGTGGGATCAACAATTCAGAGTAATGGTGAGTCTGGGAAAGAGGTGAAGAAGGGAGTACAGGCAGGGTGGAGTGGGTGGAGAAGAGTGACAGGAGTGATTTGTGACAGACTGGTACCAGTAAGAGTGAAAGAGAAGGTCTACAAGATGGTAGTGAGAGCAGCTATGGTATATAAGTTGGAGATGGTGGCATTGACAAAAAGGCACGAGTCAGAGCTGGAGGAGGCAGAGTTAAAGATGTTGAGATTTGCATTATGTGTTCGAGGATGGACAGGATTAGGCATCAGTATATTAGAGGGTCAGCTCAGGTTGGATGGTTTGGCGACAAAGCCAGAGAGGCAAGATTGTGTTGTTTTGGACATGTGCTGAGGAGGAATGCTGGGTATATTGGGAAAAGGACACTAATGATGGAGCTGCCAGGTAAGAGGAAAAGAGGAGGTCCTAAGATAAAGTTTATGGATGTGGTGAGAGAGGACCTGCAGGTGGCTGGTGTGATAGAGCAAGATGCAGCAGACAGAAAGAAATGGAAACAGATGATCCACTGTAAAGATCCCTAGCGGGAGCAGCCAAAAGAGGAAGAAGAGCACACACACAGACACATACCACCCCCCCACACACACATACATACATACCACCCTCCCACACATACACAGACACACACCACACACACACACACACACACACACACACACACACACACACACACACACACACACACACACACACACACACACACACTCCACTCAGTGCTAGTGCTGCAACAGACTGAACAGTTTATCTCTTGCCAATGATGGGGAACCATTATCAGATGTCACTCCCACCTGCCCTCTCTGGCTTCCCCGATGCAAAAAGGATTAGTTGATCTATTATTGACTGGACCACAATCAGGGTTTTCTTCCTCAGTATGGAACTGGCATAAAAAATGGAAGTTTTACTCAATCTGCCAATATAAAAATCCATTTTTTTGCAAAGTATTATCAAATTTTCAGAACTCAACCAATTAACACCTTCTATTTAGAAATGAGTCCTTCCTGACTTGCATGGAGACCCTAACCATTAGGCCAAACACCATTTTCCTAGATGATTTTTCAACTACCCCGACATCAACTGGAAGATTTATGCATAACCTAACATCTATGCTCAGAGATTTCTGGAATTCATAAATACAAAATGTGTGGAGCAGTTAGTCCATCCACCAACTAGGGGAGACAAAATCAGTATGGGACAGCTGTGTTCCTATCAGATGTAACTTCTTCCCTCATAAAATAGTACCATAAATCAGTCACATGCACCATAAGATTGAAGCAGAAGCATCCTCACATACCTCAGTATTCAGAGGTTAGCAAAGGTCTTCTATGAAAATTGGGTAGTTGTTGTTGTGTCTTTCGGCTTTTTCCTGGTAAGGGGTCGTCACAACGGAACTTCGGTCTGCTAATGATTGGCAGTAGATTTTTACGAAATTCCGAGGTGCCAGCTCGACGCCCCACCTTCAACGAAGGCACACCCATTTACGCACGCATGTTTTTCGAATGCTACCCAACCACTGGGAGGACATGCAGACTCCACACAGAAGGCACTCCCAAGCCAAGCCGAGAATCGAACGGGAGAACCTCTTGCTGTGAGGTAACAACGCTACCACCGTACTACCGTGGCTCCTTCGTCCTGCTGACTCCACTGTCTATGTGGAATGCTTTGCTGCCAAAGTCAATGCAAATGTGAATAGCTGCATAGACACATTTGTTCCCACTCCCCTAAAAGAAATACAATGTCAAATTTAAAAACAAACCTGTGTGGTGGAACCCAAATATATACAGGTTCTACAGCAAAATAATAAAAAACTAACTGTATAATAATAAATATAACTATCCAGATATCAAAATGTTCTTGCTAAACTTAACAAAGAACTCTGTCCCTAATCAGTTCAACCAAAGCTGAATATGAGGTAAAAATAGCCACCCAAGCAAAAGCAACTATAAAATAGTATAAAAGTCGGAAAACAAATGCCAAAGGTACCAAATTATCCACTAAATAATCCAAGGTACCCAGGAAACATAGTCAGTCACTGATAAAACAAGTTTAAAATACTGTTTAACTATGTTAGAAACCTCAGAAACAATGCCCATCACTGCATAGAGCTAATTGTAAGTGATATCACATACTCAGACTCTGAGGACATAGCCAAAGTGACCAACCGTCCCTGTTTTTCCAGGACAGTCGCAGTTCCGAAGTCTCTGTCCTGGAATCCCAAGCATTGTCTTTGGGATACGGAAATGTCCCAGTTTAATCTGAATGGTCCAGACTTGGGAGTTTGTGGCTCACAGAGACCTTTGAAGACCTGACATGTAAAACTACCTTCTCTGTCTTTTCACTCTGCCTCTGGTTTTTCATTACTTTAGTGAGACATGCTGTTATTGGTACCAAATTAAACAAATGCTAAAACCTGGACATCCAGTCAAGTGCATTTCCTTTCATGTGAAGTAGGCGTACTGCTAGCCTCCTGTCATTGTGTTGCTCAACCAGAAAAATCAAAACAGTGTAAGAAACTTCTCTGTGTGTAAGATTTTCAGTCCATATATCTCTAGTTAATCACTGTATATTAATCAGATCAGAAAATAGTAGAAGTAGTGAACTTAAACTCGTCTTAAGTAAAAAAAATAAAAAAATAATAATAAATATATATATAATTCTACAGAATTACTAGTAATGTCTTTCGGCTTTTCATGGTTAGGGGTCTCCACAGTGGAACGCCGGTCTGCTTATGATTGGCAGTAGATTTTTACAGTGCCAAGGTGCAAGCCCGACCGACACCTAACCTTCAACGAAGGCAAACCCATTCACGCACGCACCTACCTGCATGTCTTTAAACATCACTTGACCGCAGAGAGGACTAAGTATTCAAAAGTAATCCAAGCAAGGCAGGCAGTTTGTTTACAGTCGAAAATCCTTTATTAAGTACACAGACAAGCCATCCAAGTAAAACAAAAAAGGTTAATAGTTTCCTCACAAGCTTTCTAAATATATATATATATATATATATATATATATATATATATATATACTTTTTATCAGGCAAGGGAGTGGTTTATTGTACTCTAAAACAAAGTGTTATTGGTACACATGTTAAATTCACATCCCTTTCCCCCATCAGTGTGACATTCGAGCTGGTCCTGCCCTACTTAGTAGCTGTCATAAATATATAACCCTTATGTACTTTAAATAAAATTTATAATGATGCGGTACCTCTTATTTAACCAGATTATTAAGTAGATTATTAAGTCTGCGATTTTATCCAAGACAATATACTACATGGCTGGAAATATATCAGCCTTAGTCCATCTGACAATCAAAAAATATATATAAATATATACATATACACTTTGTATGTAAAAAAATCATATTCTATTTTCATAACCTATTGTTAACAAAGATCACTTTCATCCTTCTAGACTTCTTCAGGTCAGTGTACAAGAATCCTAAAAACTATCTATGAAAATATATTATTGTATAATTAGTATTGTTATTACATATCATTTTGAAGAAAATGGAAAAAAGAGAAAAAGAAAAAATAATAAGAAAAAATGTATGATGATGGAAACAAAATATACATTTAAATTACAACTGATTTAGAATGGTATTTAAAACCAACTGGTAGAATAAAATAAAATAAAATTAGTCATGTAAACAATGTGGCAATTTTCTAAGTTCCAGTACACTTTTAATTGAACAGTAGTCGTTTAGTCAAGGCTTCCTAAAAGAGTTCAGCTTTAATTGCCACATGAGTTCATGTTTCTCCTGAATATTCGGGATGTCTCCTTCAAGATCACCCATGTCTATGTGATCCAGGATCTGGACCTTAAAATCTGCGTGTCTTTTATGAAGAGAAAGGTGTTTAGCTAGTGCATTATTTTACATCCAGAGCGGATTTCTGACAGATGACATGAAATCCTACGCTTGAGTTTATTTACAGTCTTGCCCACATAAAATGCATCACATTCATTGCATCATGCAATGACTTTTAGAATAGATTTTTTATTTATTTATATTGATTGCCAAATGGACTAAGGTTGATATATTTCCAGCCATGTAGTATATTGTCTTGGATAAAATCACAGACTTAATAATCTACTTAATAATCTGGTTAAATAAGTGGTACCACATCATTATAATTTTTATTTAAAGTACATAAGGGTTATATTATTATGACAGCTACTAAGTAGGGCAGGACCAGCTCGAATGTCACACTGAGGGGGGAAGGCATGTAAATTTAACATGTTTACCAATAACACTTTGTTTTATAGTACAATAAACCACTCCCTTGCCTGATATTTATATATATACTTTTTATATATATTTAGAAAGCTTGTGAGGAAATTATTACTCTATTTTGTTTTACTTGGATCGCTTGTCTGTATACTTAATAAAGGATTTTTGACTGGAAACAGACTGCCTGCCTTGCTTGGATTACTTTTGAATACTTAGTAATTCTGTACAATTATATATATATATATATATATATATATATATATATATTTTTTTTTACTTAAGATGAGTATAAGTTCACTACATCTACTACTATTGTCCGATCTGATTAATATACAATGATTAACTAGAGATATTTCGACTGAAAATCTTCCACACAGAGAAGTTTCTTACACTGTTTTGTTTTTGGTCCCACTATACTTGTTTAGTGGGTTGTTTTGAGACTTCGGGGATACCACAGAGATTACTTGTTTTTTTTTTTCAACCAGAAAAATCCATTTTTCAGCAGTTAACCAGCAAAATTAAAGATGGAGAAGTGTCATTGTATTACCCAATCAGAAAAATCCATCTTGAGCAGTGAACCAGCAGAATTAAAGAAGGAGAAGTGTCGCTAACTGGGTTACAGGTCCAAATGACCAATTGCTATATTACTGGCCTTCAAGGGTGCAGGGAGGTAGAGGGAGCTGATGTGAGAAGGAGTTCTGGGAATAAAAACAGTGAATATACTGAGTACTTCATAATAGGATCATGCAAAATAAGCCAAGAAAGAAAAGTTATACATGGGGCTTTTG
Organism: Protopterus annectens; assembly: GCF_019279795.1. Classification (NCBI taxonomy): domain Eukaryota; kingdom Metazoa; phylum Chordata; order Ceratodontiformes; family Protopteridae; genus Protopterus; species Protopterus annectens. The sequence goes on along the minus strand of NC_056728.1, from coordinate 1,626,769,639 downwards.
GTACTTGTGGCAGAACTTGAGGAAAAACAGGGCTGAGTAAAAAACTGGCATGATTGAATGTGCCAGTATAGAGAGAAGGGAAGAGTGCAGGCTTTGCGGCCTACCAGAGATTTTTTACCAGTGCAGACACATCTTGCACCTTGTCTCATGGTTAACATTTAAAACTACAAGAAATTCTCGACAAAATATCGTATTGAAAAAAAAAAAAAGATGTCATATTCTGTGACATCGATAAAGTGTAACAAAGCCACATAGAATGCTATCTAGCATCACTTTGTATACCACCTTACATTCTGCACTCTTTAATGTGTGTTTATAGCTTAATAGTGTGTCTGGATTAAACTGAAAAGAGCACAATTTGCTTATTCTGCAGGCTCTGCTGGTTAATTGCATCGTCAGAGAAATGTTTTGAGAAAGCGTGTTCATACATCAGAAATAATCACATTGTTCTTGCTTCCTGTTGGGGGACTCTACCCTGTTAATCTGACCAGTCTGATATGTAAAGCTATGGAGTGCATCATCATGGACCTGATTAACAAAGATATAGGAAATCTCCAAAGTCTGGACCACATGCAGTTTGGCTTTGTGAAAGGGAGATCATGCCTGCTTAACCTGGTTGACTTCTTTGAGTCAGTCACCAGGGCTGTGGATGAAGGAAAGGCAGTGCATACAGCCTACCTCGATCTGGCCAAGGCCTTTGATACCATTCCTCTCTTAGCAACTATTGATAAACTCACCAAACTAGGCATCAACCCCTATATCACTAGGTGGGTTGCAAACTGACTCACAGATAGAACACACAGTGTGAAAGTAGCAAACTCCAAGTCAGACTGCCGACCAGTAACAAGTGGAGTCCCACAGAGATCGGTCCTGGGTCCTTTCCTGTTCAGCATCTACTTCTCAGAAGTCCAGACAAAGACAAAGGGACTCTGGCTGACCAAGTTCACAGACAACTGGAAGCTGGGAGGCATTATTAACTCCTCGAGTGATGCAGACATCCTACAGAAAGGCCTCACTGAGACCAACAAATGGTGTCGAAACCATGGCCTTAAGCTGAATGCCAAAAATTGTGTCGTCATCCCCTTTGGTAAAATCTCAGTTCTCACTAACTACCACATTGATGGGAGCCCACTCAACACTGAAGGCATTATAAGACATCTGGGGATGCAAGTTGACAGCAACCTCTCCTTCGACCACCACATTGCCACTGTGGTCAGAAAGTCCTTTTATGTGACACATCTTATTACCAAGGGTTTTGCATCCAGGAAGAAAGAGGTCACCGTGTCTCTCTACTCTTCCCTCATTAGACCAATCATTGAGTATAATGCCCCATTTGGCATGTACCTCACTAGACACCTGCAACAGCTGGAGAGGCCACAGAAGTACCTCACAAAGAGGATCCTAGGCATTAAACACATGTCCTACACGGAAGACTCAAAAGACTCCAGCTATTCTCTGTCTCATATCACCTACTTAGAGGCGATCTCTGCTTGACTTACAAAGCCATGTCTGACCCAGCTCGGTTAGAAATGCTACATCTAAAGAAATCCCAATCCCTCCACACCACACACTCCAGAGACCTCAACCTCATTACCACAATCAACAGAACATGCTGGAGGGACAGGTTCCTCACCCAGAGACTGCCTATGCTCTGGAATAGACTTCCCATACACATCAAGCAGAGCACCACACTGTCCCTCTTCAAGAATAATCTTGATGACTAGATGGGTAATAAAAAGTTCACCCCGGGGATCACTCCAGTGGCTCTACTTGACAGAGGCACTGAGAAATAACGTTGGGGGGGCATGATGCCAGGGCACTTCTATGGGCTAGGCTTGTAAAGACTCCAGGGCTATTAGCCTAGTACACACCTATGAACCTATGATAGTTAAGGACAGATTAGTTTTCCAGAATCATTTTATGTTGAAAAATATCTGGTTATTATGAGCTGTAATTTATCTGCAGTGACACAGGTCTATATTATTTCAGCGAACGCTTAAAATAGCGAATGCTGTTTAGTCAACCAAATAAAGTCAAAATCCCTAAATCCTAAACACACAGAACAATGAAAAAAAATCAGTGGGCCATGTTCTGAACTTTGCCATTCCCTCCACTGTAGTGTGATCCCAGAGTTGGTATATTTAAGTAGGGGAGGGTTTAGCGGGTGTGAAGCCCCGCACTTTATTTTGTTTGGATTTTTTATTTATTTTTTTAATGGATCAGCAATTTATTTTTCCCTGGGAAAAAAAATCGCTGTTTGGTGTGTTCGAGATTTAGGGATTTCGACTTTATTGGGTCGATTAAACAGCGTTCGCTATTTGAAGCATTCGCTGAACTAATACAGACCCCAGTGACACTGTTATAATGAAAGTGCAATATTAGTATAATGTGCATACATATTACATTTTGCTGACGTGTTAACTGTTTAGCACTTCAGAGTGCTGTGTAACTCATATAGAGAGTAGCTGTCTGCTGTCCATGATAATGATCTTTCACTCATTTGCTTTGAGTATTTATTGATTAAGGTGATCACTTTATCCCTACTATTGCTGTAGTCTGCTTGCCATCAAGCATACCTCTGAACCTCTTAGTGCAAGAAATCTGGACAAAGCCTAAAATAATGGTGGGACAAAGGCCTAAAAATAGGGAAAGATTTTAAATACTGCTCTAATAAACTTAGAAAGTTGCTAGCCTAACAGGATTTGTGTTAGCATACATTTCCGGAAAGATATTGTCTAACTTCAATCTATAATAATTTGCCAGCAAACCACAAATTTTATGAGGAACAGACTAAAAATATGAGGCAAAAATCTGGACATTCTGCAGAAATCTGTACAGTTGAGACCTATGCCATCAAGCCTTGTTATAAAGGACTGACAGCTTGTAAGTGTTGATGTGCTTGCAGTGTATAAGTTAGTATTCTGGGGGAATAGTAAGCATTCAGGGAAAGCCACTTATTTCTTCATAATATCCACTCAGGAGGTTGTTTCTTGTTTTTACATAATGATAATTGTGTTATTTTTATTGGTCTGTTAAATTGTGGTTTATTTTTAGGCTGTTAGCTGTTTAATTATGTTTTTATTAGAAGAGCAGTCCCTTTTTATGTTTTGTCTGCACTTTTGCAGTGTTCTTCCTTTTTGAAATTGCAGTATCTTTGATTTTTTTTTACTCATAACAACTATTTTGAGAGAGAGATAATAGAAAACTGAGATTAGCAGGTTGTTGTTGCCAACAAACTGGAGAAGGTACTGATTCATAATGCTTCCTCTAAATGTCACACCCACCTACTTATGAAACAAACACAGCACCATTGTTTCTTCGGGTTATTCTCTTGAACTGTGGAGATTTTTAACAGCAACAGCCATTACCAGTTTACAAAGCCACATGCATGTACCCCATACTTTGGCATTGCATACTCCAGTGAGATTTATATTTTGTTTTGTTTAAAATCATTTCCATTCTTTAAATGGTTGTTGTATATGCTATTCTGCAATTAGAACAGGGACATGATGCTATACCTTTTATTGTAAAAACGTATGCTTTACCAACCCACTCAAGTTTGCAGAGACTATTGCAATATTACCAGCTGATCATTTTTTTAATGTAACATAGGCAATTTATTCTTGAAGGGCAGCAGACACTTTATTTGTAGATGAAACAATGAAATATAAAGTTGTTTGCTAGCAGCAACCTCTTCATTAGTTACACATCTCTTTAATGTGGAATTCTGCTTGCTAGAAAAATGTTCAAAACAATAAATTTAAAACACGATCATGGGAGATACCAGAACTGCTGCTCAGCACTCAACCTCTTTAACAGACTTGCATTTGGGCAGGAATGGCAAAACATAACTCCGCTGGAGTTTGTATTATACGTTATTGTGTCAGTAAAATCCTTTTCTTTGTAAGGAGTCACTTAATGAAAGTCTTTTAAGAAGTTCACTTTTTGCTAAATAGAAAGGTTTTACTTACCTTTTTTTAATAAGACCAGATGTAGAACAGGAAGGTAAGAAGAGTTCCTGGTTGACACGTGCCAGGTTCAACCAGGGATTCATATAGTAGCAATCAGACTTAAGCTTAGTAGCCTACTAGACTAGCAGATATTAAAAAACAAACAAAAAAAAACTTTGGATTCTTTGGAACCTAAAAAAATTGCTGCCCTATTAACTTACCAAAGATAATTACTGATATTTGACATGAGAAATACAAGTTACATAACTACTGTGTGAATTTAGTGTTCTACATGTAGGATGCGGGGATTAGGGCAGGGCTGTAGGCCTATAAACAGGCTGCAGTTTATGTGTCCCGGTTTAGGTCCTGCAACACAATGGTCACCTTGGACATAGCCGGTCTGGTAGCAGATAAATTTAGCTCTAACTTCATCACCCTCTCTCCTTCTTCATTCTCAGAACACATATCCACATCTAACCTCCTGCCCTGAATCTCCCAAGAACAAGTCCTCAAAGCATCTTTTAGGGTCAAGAACATTGCCTCCATAGGTCTGGATAACATACCAGGCTTCCTACTGACAAGACTTGCCAACCCCCAGCCGCTACACATGTTAATCAGTATCAGTCTTGAAACAGGCTCTGTGCTGCATGAATGGATGACAGCAACAGTCATTACCCTGCATAAAGGTGGAGCATCAATGGACCTGGGTAATTATAGCTGCACAAGTTTGATTGTGGAGAGGAACATTATGGTATTAATAAATATGGACATAGGTAAACTACAAATTTATAGTCTAAGCCAGTTCAATTTTGTCTAGGACAGATCTTGCCTGCTTAACCTGGTCAATTTCTTTGAGAAGGGTACTAAAGCAATGGATGTGAGAAAATCAGTACACACCACATCCTTACTTCACAAAAGCATTCAACACCCTCCAACAGTAACTCACTTAGCTAAATGTTAATTCCTACATAACTCACTGGATAGCAAACTGGCTTACAAATAGAACCTAGGAAATTAGGGTATGTGGTATACCTCAAAGTTCAGTCCTTTGGGACATGCCTCTTTGGCATTTACTTGTCAGCTGTCAAAGCTAATGTAAATGTGACTAGCCAAATATGCAGACAACTGTAAACCTGTTATCATCATAAAGCTTCCATAGGACACCATGATCCTCCAAACATAAAGCTGGTATCATAACAATGGATTAAACCCATATGCCAAAAATATGTAATAATTTCATTTGGCAAGCATAACATCCCCCATAGCTATAATTACATTGATAACAGGCCCCTGAAAATTAATATGGTAGTTGGAAACTTGGTAATTTCTATAGATAAAAAGCAGCCCTTTGATCACCATGTATCCTCTATTGCAAGAAAGTTCTGTTTCATTGCACAGCTTCATAGAGGTATGGCATCTAGGTCCACGGATGTGAACATTCCACTGTGTCTGGATTTATTATATGATCGTTGAGTATAAAGCCCCCTTCAGTATGTACCTGTCCAAACAGTTAATACAACTTGTATGATTACAATGTTTTCTCACCATGAAAATGAAGGTCCTAAAGCATAAAAACTGCACTGACCATCACAAAGCCTTTTGCCTTTGCTCATTATCACACATGCTACTCAAGGGTGATCTCTGCCTCACTTAAAAAAGACCTCAACAGACCCTATCCTCTCTGGTCTACTGCACATCTGCAAGTTCAATGGTGGAAGAAACAAAATCTTAACAGATCTTAACATGTTGGAGGGATAAATATGTCTCACAGAGAATATCACTTCTTTGGAATCATCTTCTTCTCCACATAAAGCAAAGAAATGTCCTTAATCTACTCAAATGTAACATGGATGAATGGATGGGAAGTTGCACATTCATCCGTAGTTTAGCACATTTCTCCCTTATGGATAGGAGTAACATGTAAATGTTTTGCCTGGCTGTCTGAGTTATTTGCCCTTAAATTGCAGAATAATTTGAATGTACATTTACCTCTTGTGAACTTTGCTTGCAATATGATTATGATGAAACACAGCAGTACAAAAGTTCGTTTTTTTTAAATTTAGGTTCAGAGGTGTTTACTAGGCTAATGACCACAAGGGCCTTTTTAAGCCTAGTCATGCATCCCAAATCTCTGACAAGTTCTGATATCCTTGATAAGTGTAAGCAGGAGCTTTAGAGGTATAACATTTACAAGCAGGGCCCAGGGAGATGAACCATTTACAGGCTGCCTGTGTCCATTAGAGACAAAGGTGTCAAACCAGGGATGAATTTCCTGTTCCCCATCCAATTGTCCAAGTTACAACTAAATTGGTTTAGGGAGGAACCCTGCTTCACATGGATGGGGAACCTGTTCCATAGATGGGGTAGTCTCTGGGATATATACCTATCTCTCCAGTAGGTCCTATTTATATGGCAGGCAAGGTTTAAGTCTTTAGAATGGGTAATTCTGGTGCTGTTTGTTTTGTGGATATGCAGGAGGTCCATCAGAGTGAGATCTGATAATGCGCTGTATTCTTTTAGTGAGGAACCTATGTGGACGTTCCAGTTGTTGGATATGCCTGGTTAGGTACATACCAAAGGGGTATTGTACTCGATAAGTCTGATGAATGCTGAATACAGTGGAACAATGATTTCCTTGGACTTAGATGCCATATCTTTGTTTATAAGTTGTGCAACATAGAATTATATCCTCACCACTGTACATACATGATGATCAAAGGCTAAATTACTATCGATGTGTTTCCCTAATACCCTGACTACTGGGTCATCTCTAAGAGGTGTGTTGTCAATATGATAATTACCAGGGATGGATGACTACCCAAAAGATACTATTATGAATTTCTTGGCATTTAGTTTTAGTCCATGACTCTGACACCAGTTGTTTGTCCTTGTTAGCCCCTCCTGGAGAACATTTGTGTCAGTGTGAGATTCAATGACAGCTCCTAATTTGCAATCATCTGTATATGGAATCAGCTAGAGAAAACTGACATTAGCCTTGACTTCTGAGAAGTTAATGCCAAAAAGGAGCAGTCCAAGGACTGATCCGTGAGGAACTCCACTTGTGATTGGCCCCAATTCTAACTTCCTATTTATTAATTAATTTATTTTGACTGGCAGTTATCACTCGACAAAGCCCAAAACAGTGTAGGAGTGTGGAAAAAAGCTCCTAAGCAAATTTGCCAGTGTACGCTAAGCAATATTATGCCACACACACATGCATACATGCACGGGCACACACACACACACACACACACACACACACAAATAACAAAGCATATAACTAATCATCCTGGTCATAGCATCATTGTCAATGTTAACAAATAATAATCACATGGAGCAAGCACATGCACTCCCTACACTGCCAGAATATTACTGACAGAATGAAGAATACTGATATATATACATATATACAAAATGGTTCAGACGACAATAGTGCATTCTTATCAACAACGAGTTTTGTTCAAGTTTTGCGGTCAGAGCTGTTTGTGTTTTCATTGTAATTGGAAATGTTTGGGGTTTCAAAATAAGTTAAAATAATCCTAAATGTCTCATTATTCCATACAATATTTGCATACTAATATATATATATATATATATATATACAGTAGAGATGCCCCTGTGAAGTTAGTCCAGGAGGGAAGTTTCAGGACAGAATTTAGGTTAGGCTGCACAATTTATGGCATACAAAAGTTTAACTGTGTTTCAATAGGATTAGCTATCACAATTGTGCCCATTTACTTAAAAACATTTTCAGGTGCATATGAAAGTAAAGCCGAACAAAGCAGATAAAGAATGCAGCTGCTTTTTCCACACAGCAGCCCAAAACCAGATTTTCTAGCCAAGCTGTGAAGTTGGCCATCTGTGACCCATAACACACATTCAAAAAGTCAGTAGATTTAAGACTTTCTATTAGTAGACAGAACAAGAAACTTACCTAATTGTTTCCTTAAGGTCATAGCTACTCATTCCCCATTGAAATGACTTATATGAATAACATATGATATGACAGACACCAGATGGATATAATCTGAAATTTGACCAAAGAAAAAAGGTGTGCAAAGAAACTGCAGAAGCAACTTCAGATAGGAAAACAGAGGAAGTAATTCTTAAATTGAGTTCACATGGTCTGTAGCACACCATACCTCTCAACCTCTCAAAGCAAGAAATCTGGACAAAGCCAAAAATAACGACAAAGGCTAAAAAATAAGAACAGATTTCAAATATTGCTCCTATAATCTTAGATATTTGGTAGAATAACAAGTTTGCATTATTATTTATTTTCTGAAGTATATGAAGTCTGAAACTCAAATGTCTGCCATTATAAATGCCATTATAAATTATTATTTAGTGACTTGCATTTGTTTAAACAGATCACTTAACCTAAGGTACTTAAGAAATGCCTCAGTGTTTCCTAACTAAAAAGATCAATGGTCTCCAGACCCTCAGTCATCTGGATAGTTTGCCAGCCATCGCATGCCCAGTCTCTTACAGACTCCTCCACAGTGAACTGTGTCTAACCTTACAAACTCCAGCCCCCCTTTACCTCCTGTTCCTTTGTAGAACAAATGATTATTTAAATACCTGGGTAAAAAACTTAAACAATCATCAACAGACAGATGAGATATGTTGATGTGATAAATTCATATCTCAGTGTACCTTCACCTCTGGAATAAAAGCTTATATCAGCAAACATATAAGACATGTCGGCATGACAAATTTACATCCCAATGTATTCCCAACCTCTGGAACAAACTTCTATAACATGTGAAACTGAATGACATGCTTGCCTATAGAGGTAGACATGGAATGGGAGGGGGTAAGGTAGATTGCAGGTGATGGAAGTGATGTTTAATAAAAGAGGGAATGAGTGTGCTGTGTATAAATTTCATTATACAATGGTAGCTCATTAATATTCAAAAATTTGCATGCTAATTGGTCAGCCCAGCCATCATGCCCATTGTAAAATCGAAAATATACCAATAGAAAAAAGTCTAGCTGCTGAAGTCTGACTTGACTTTCTTCCATTAGTATATGCTATGGAAGTCAATGCACGACAATATAAATCCTGTTATTCCTGCAGGTTTCTGTATTTATTTATTTATTTTATTTATTTATTTATTTATTTATTTTACATTTGTTGACCGGGAAAGTCCGACTGGAGGGAGGTCCATTTACAGCGGAGTCCCGGGGAGAAAAGCTCCACTAATACAACTACATGTTTGGTGGTAATATACACAATACTAGATATTATTTATAATACAAGATATAAAAAAAACAATATGAAGAAGTGATTTGTATAAAACTAATGAAAGGACTACATTGTATCAATACAATCATCAGATATATCACATATGATAGCATGATCAGACAAACTTTGCTGATGCAGGACTGAGCATGAGCACAGGAAGGCACTGTATGCCAGTTTTGAGGAGAAATTAGTACTGTAGTATAGAGATAGAAAGCAGGATGTAGAGTGGGTCTGAAGTTTTTGGGTAGAGCAGGAAAGCATTTATGTGATGCAAGGACAGAGCCAGGAATGCAGGAGGTGTGATTTAAGTGATCTTTTGAACAGTGAGATAGATGGAGCTGAGGAGATATTCTGGGGGAGATTATTCCATGTCTTTGCTATGGTATGAGCAAATAGAGCTTTTCCTGCAGTGTTGTTGGCTTGAGTTATGTGCAGCAGGGTTTTGTTGGATGAGCGGAGTGGACGGTTTGCTGAGTATTGTTTAAGTAGTTGGTTCAAGGCTGGAGTCTTGTGGGGATTTTTTAGGATGTTGTAGGTGAGGACAAGTTGGTGGAAACTAATTAAATGAGGAAGTTCTAACCACTGTAATTCTTTTAGGGCAAGACAATGATGGCTACGAAAAGCAGAGTTATTGGCGAATTTTGCAATCTTATTGTAACATGATTCTAGTTTGTTCATGTCTGTTTTTTTAATGCAGGTTAGGATAGGAGATGCATACAGTAGTGTAGACAGAAGATGGGTTTGGGCTAGGGTGATTCGTGCTTGGTCTGTTAGGAAGTGTTTGTGTTTATACAGTGTTCCTAATTTTTTATGTACTTTCTTAATAGTTTGGGAGATGTGGACATTGAAGTGGAGGTCATTATCTATTTCAATGCCAAGGAGTTTTGTGTGATGGGAGGGGGAGATTGTGGTGCCATTTTTGGAAGTGATAGTGAAAAAGAGGGGTGTGGGTTTGTATTTGGTTGGGGAGAAAAGTAGTAGTTTTGTCTTGTTGGGGTTAAGGATCAGTTGGATATCAGTAATCCATTTTTCCGTGGTGTTGAAGGATTCCTGGGTAAGATTTTGAAGAGTGGTAAGGGATGGGGCTGAGCAGATTAATGTGGAGTCATCCGCATATTGTATGAGTGATGCATGCAGTGTGGAGGTGTGTAGTTTATTAGTGAAAATAGTGAATAGTAACGGACCTAGTATTGAGCCTTGTGGAACACCTATGGTGGATGATAGTAAGGGTGATAGGGTTCCTTTCCATTTGACTAATTGTTTCCTATCAGAGAGATAGTTTCTGAACCAAGCAGTTGTAGAGGGGGCAAAGGATAATGATGTTAGTGTGTGAAGTAGTAGGTTATGTGAGACCATGTCAAATGCCTTAGAGAGATCTAAGAATATGGCAGATACAAAGTTGTTGTTATTTCTGAGTTGGTTAACCTGGTTGGTGAAAGACAGAAGAGCAGTGGTTGTACTGTGGTTTGGGCGGAAGCCGTGCTGGGTTGAGGAGAGGAGATTATGTGAGGTTAAGAAATGCATTACTTGGGTATGAATACATTTTTCCAGAATTTTGGACAGGGGGGATAGGATAGCAATGGGGCGGTAGTTTGATAGCTCGTAGGAGTTACCACCTTTGTGTAGGGGGATAATATGTGATTCCTTCCATAGATGAGGGATATAAGCCTCTTTTATGGAGCGGTTAATCAGAATTGAGACAGGGTAGGCTAGAGATTCAGCTGCTAGTTTTAGGAAATTAGTGGGTAGGCCATCAGCTGCAAGAGTGGTAGGTTTTAATTTTGAGAGTAGCTTTCTGACTATGGAGGTTGGTATGGGAGAGAGGGTGAAAGGTGGTATATTACTATGGTCCTTAGTGGGGGTGGATATAGGGTTATTGCTAGATAGCTGAGTAGATAGTGATAGAATAGAGTCTATGAAATGATGGCATTTCTTAAGTATCTGAAGTACAATAGGGACCTTTGTCCACCTTATTTAAGGCTTTGTACATTTCTTGAACTAAGAGGTCGAGATATATGTATGAAGGGCAGAGAAAATACAAGGAAAATCAGATGTATTCTGAAGACTAAAGAAATATACCTGATTTTCCTTGTATTTTTGCCCTGTCTCTGTTAAACTGTTTGGATTTTACGTTTTTTTTTTTTTTTTTTTTACAAAAAAAAGGCAACAGACATTTTCCCTTCTCTATTGCTTGCTTTCCAAAGTACTAAAGTACCATGTAAGCATGACAACATAAGTCCCATACTCATGCGCATGCACAGTACATCAACAGAGCAGAAAAGGGTGGAAAGAACATGGAGGAACACCACTGCACCATTATATAAAGACATTACTTATGAAAAGTAAGTCATTTCTTTGTTAAATAATGTCACTGCGATCAATTTATGGCAACCATGGGTAAATCTTCAATATACCACACCCAGTCATTGGTTATTGCTTAAATAGTAGACTGAGCTATTGCTTGTATCCAGAACTGAAACATTGATTCTGGAAATCTAGACGTTCAAACAGATAAAAGGAAATAATGAAATGCACTTTTCTGCATGGACAATGAAAGAACAAATCAATGAAAGAACTGTTTTCATTATTACATTTGTTGAAAATTAGTTGACTGGACACACACCTCTGCAGATGAGTGGAAATGTTTCGTAATTTAGTATGGCGAGGATTAAGGCCCAGAGCTGCTACCAAGATTCAGTCTACTGTCCTCAGTTTTAGTCCCTCAATATCTACATGCAAACTTTGTTATTACGAGCAAGTTGCTTAACCAGACAATGCTTGTATTTTGTTCTTCTGAAACAATGTCTTCCTTGATGACTTACTTTGTTAACAAATTAATTAAAAAATAGTCATCTTTAGTGCCACTATGTATAGAAGGGTGTGAATAAACTGCTGCTGTCTGTTATTACAAAAGTTTTCTTCTTTTCTGGCTTATGTGATGAAATTTGACTTTCTGCTGGCAGGCAATTATGGTCTTTAAAACAAGGATTGCACACAATGAAAAATGTTTTGACTTTAAACATTTCATTTGCAAAAGAACTACCAAAACATCAAAACTCCACCATCCTAAGTGACTTTTCTACTAAACGTATTTATATTCTACTGCCATTTCTTTTGTAAAAGTGAAAAAACAGTATTCACTGGATATTGCAGGGAATATATGAAATTAACAAAGTGTAAAAAGACTGTATCTTTATAATGCATTGTTTTACTTGTACTTCCGTTGTTAGTGTAACCAAAACTTTGATTGCAATTTTGTTTTTTCTTTTTACTAATATTTCTGTTACTTATTGTAACCAAAAATTTTGTAATTTTGTTTGTTTTTTGGAGCTTTTCTCCCCAGGACTCCATTGAAAATGGGTTCTTCTTGGCCCAATGGACTATCCTGGTAAACCAACTGCAAATAAATAATAAATAAATAAATAAATATCCATCTCTCTATGAATCGCTTTCTCTCTTTTCTGGCAGTTGCCAGACATGTCACTTGCCTTTCTTCACTTATTAAATGTAGTTGTAAAATTGCTAACCACCCCCACATGCACCCCAAAACTAAGCTGGCTGCATTTTCTTTGGACTAGAATTTTGGTGTTCAGACTGCCTTTTTGTTTTCTATTATTCATGTTTCTTACCTACTGTACACTGCTGTAGTTTTTTAGACTTTGTTAATTTCATATAATCCCTGCAATATTTTCTGCCATCTATGTTGAGGTTTACATGTTTTCATTACAACTTATTTTCTTTTAAAGATGATTATATTATTTTCCATTTCAGCTTATTTTATTTTAATTTTTGCTTCTTCGTTGATTTATATGATATTTTCTTACATGTGTTATATGTCTCATTTTGCTTGTTTGTTCCCAGTTAAATCCACCCTACTAATTTATTTATTTGCTTTTTGTTTACTGGGAAAGTCCACTTGGTCAGAAGAGCCCATTTTCAGTGGAGGCCTGGAGAGAAAAGCTCCACAGTACAAGATGTAGATACAATGCAAATAGCTAAGAAAATACAATTCAAAGAAAAAAGAAAAAAAAAACTTCCAACAGTACAAGATGAGATGCAATGAGAACACAATACAGTCACAAGAAAAATAATATATACAAAAGTTTTAATGACCCTGTAGCAGAAACATCATTGAGCAGTAGTGAGCATATATAGTCAGGTTTGGATGACTGAATACATGGTTAATTGTGACTATGATCTCTACATTCAGTGGTACCATTTCATACACTCAGTAACAAAGAAATAGTAAATACAAGTGTTTAGATGAGCATGGAGAAGGGGCATCATAGAGCAATTTTGAGCTTATACAATCAGTGTTAGGTCAGTATATATATAACTAATATTCAGCATGATATCTATATACAGTGGTACAATGTCCCTAAAACAACACAAGAACATAATGATGTCAAGACAAAACAAGTCTACATATTTTAAGGGGGCTTGGTGCAAGTATATTTCCAGCATGAAGAGAGGTAGGTAAAAAGGGAACCTTTGAAGAGGGAGGGGTTTGGAGTTGTTCTGATGGATAGAGGGAAGGTGTTGAGTAAAAGTAGAGAAGCTGGTCAGGTGGGAGGCTAGGTTTGTGAACTTGTAAGACCTTTTTTTCCTCTGATCTAAGTGGTCTATTTGGGTAGTAGTAATGGCATGTTGAGCTAAGGGCAGGACAGTCTTGGGGCTGGAAGACTATTTTGTGAGCTGTGGTTAGTTGTAAATAGGAGAGGTAGCTAGGTAGTTCTAGCCAGTTCAGTCATTTTAAGGCAGAGCAGTGATGGGCAGAGTATTTGGAGTTGGTTGCGAATTTAGCAATGTCATTGTAGCATGCCCTGCCTCAAGTTTATGTTTAGAGGAGTTTTGGATGTTAGTAATTAGTGAGGCACCATAGAGGAGAGAGGGTAGTAGGTATGCAGAGGCTAACATTGTTCTTGTGGAGGGGCTTAGGAAGTGATTGTGCTTGTACAGGGTACGAAGTTTACAGTGTGTTTTGTGAATGTTTTGTTGTATGTGAAGGTCAATTTCATGTGCTCTTAAATAGTGACCCTGGACGAGTTTTGTGTGAGTAACAACTTCTATTAATGATTTGTTAAGAGAGAAGATAGTAAAGTCAATCTTGTTTAAGGGGGTTGTTTTCTTGGGTGTGAAGAGGATGATTTTAGATTTGTTTGGATTTAGAGTGAGGTGGTTGTTATTCATCCAGGATTCTGTGGAGGAAAAGACAGTTTTGGTTAGTATAAGTAAGTCGGAAACAGAGTTAGCAGAGCAGATGATAGTGGAGTCATCTGAATACTGAATGACAGTTCCTTGAGATAGTGATGAAGTTTTATGAATAATCTAAATAGGGTATGTCCAAGTATGGAGCCTTGGGGAACACCTGTGGTGGTGTTTAGGAAAGGAGAGATGGTATTTTGCCATCGGATAGCATGTGGTCTTTCATGTAAGTAACTTAAGAACTAGGTTAGGGTGGGGGGAACAGACCAATTGTGGAGAGTTGGGAGATTAGAAGAGGGTGAGAAATGGTGTCAAAGGCTTCGGTAAGGTCAAGGAAAAGAGCTGAGGCAATTTTACTGGTATCACCAGCTCTGTTTACAGTTTCCATAAAGGAGAGTGGGGCCGTGGTGGTACTATGTCAAGGTCTAAAGCCATGTTGTGAGGATGATGGTATTTGGTTGTCTAGAAGGTAATGGAGAAGTTGGGCACAGATGCATTTTTCTAGGATTTTGGAGAGAGGAGAGAGAATAGCAATGGGATGTAAGTTAGTGAAGTCAATATTTTTGCCTCCTTTGTGGAGAGGAAGGATGAATGCCTTTTTCCAGACTTTGGGAACATAGGACTCTAGGATAGATAAGTCTGTTAGTATACTTATAGGGTAAGAGATAGCATCAGCAGCAATTTTTAGGTAATCTGAGGGTAGATTATCTGGGGCATTAGAGAAGGGTTTGAGTTTATGTAGTAGGCATTTTATAGTTGTAGTTCAGATGAGTTTTAGGGTGAAGGATGAAGAGGGGTGGGTTGTTGTTTCTTTTTTGAGAGATTGTATTGAGTATGAGGGGGAAGTAGGTAGAGGATCTAAGTGTGGATGTTTGATTAGAGCAGAAATTAGTCTGAATGAATTTTGCTGTGATGTCAGCTATGGAGTTGATAAAGAAGCTATTATAATTGGTGGCTATTTCCTCAGGAGACTTGTCAGGTAGTGGGCAAGGATTGTTACTTTTGCCTGGGTTAAGTAGTGAGGTTATGGAATTCCAGAATTTCTTTGGGTTTTGCTGGTGGTTCATTTGAAGTTTTAGGTAGTGTTTTTTTTTATATCTTTGTTGACTAGTTTTTTTACATGGTTGTGGAGCTCTTTCAATTTTATAAAGCCTGGGGTATTTCTGTCTATGTGTCATATCTTCCATATTTTGTCTTTGGCATACATGAGAATTCAGGTGGATTTGGTAAGTCAATGGTCATGGTTATTTTTTTATCTGCAGTATACATATAGGTGCAAGGTTATTTAGGGTATTCATGAAGGTGGTGTTGAAGTAATCAACAGTAATGTCTAGAGGGAGGGATTTTAGTAAATCCCACTTGGTTGCTTTTAGGATACTGTTAAAGTGATGGGATTGAATGAGAACAGATTCCTTGTCTGTCTATAGTGATGCTGGCATTGGCTGGATGGGGAGGCTCGATTAATAAAGACTGGGAGATGACTGCTGAGGATGTTTGGGAGTATACTAGCTGAGGATATATTGTTGGGGTTAGAGACTAGAATCCAGTCCAAGATGGATCATTTTTTCACTCTCTGCTTGGCCGGGTGGGGGAGTCTATGAGTTGGGTGAAGCTGAACAGATTAATGTTAGAAGATGTGAGGTTAGAGTTTAGTTCAAGCCAGTTGATATTTACGTTGCCTAATATGATAGTCTAATTTTTAATGTTGGTGGAAATCCAGACCAGGATATCCTCAAGTATGGGAATGTTGTTTCTGGGAGGGTATATAGAGGGCTACTATACAGAGTTTCTTCTTGTTGTTTATGTTTAAGAAAGAGATGAGGATTTCTGCGTGTGAGAACTGTGTAATGGGGTTAGTAAATGGGATATGATTTCAGGAGTTGCAGAATAGAAGAGCTACACCACCACCTTTTTTCTGGGCTTTGTCTAACCTTATTGTTTGAAAGACAGGAGGGAGAAATTCTACATCTTTAATGTGGGATTTTAGACAGGTCTCTGTGGCTCCTATGATATCTGGTTGCTGGTGAGCAACCCAAGTGTGAAAGTCTAAGATTTTATTTCTGATACTACAGAGGTTTAGGTTTACAATATATAGTGAGTTAAGGGAATTTCTATTGATAGATGTGGGGTGATGGTTAAGATTGTTGGCTCCTGGGCTAGGATGTATATCACTGCATAGAGCTATGTTGAGGTGGTTGGAGAAATTACATGAATGCTGAAATCTAAGTGTGGTTTTGGAGTGCTTTGTTTGAAAGTAAAGAGTGGTTAAAAGTGGTAGTTGTAACTGTTTTTTAGGTGTTGAAAAGAAACACTTTACTTTGTGGTGGAGGAGGTTGCTTAGCTGGTGGTGGCTTGGGGAGATGTCTGCATAGGATTTAGGAGGAATAAGTAAGGAGGTTGCAGTGACAGAAGAAGGAGACAGGAAGGTAAACAAGGAAATGGGGTGTGGAAAAGTGAGAAGTAAGAGGGTTAATAGGAGAGTGAAAAGGAGAAAGAGTGAAATTGAAACAGTGCTTACAGAGGACATGTTGCTTTAGGAGAATATTCTAGTTTGGGGAAAAGATGGCAGAGTGGTGATTAAGTGTTTGGAGGGAGTATAGGTCAATGTGGTATAACTGAGGTATTTGGGGAGATGGATGAGTATAAGGATAATATTTGTATGTAAGTGGACCCTAAAATCAATGGGGTAAGTGCAGTATTGTGATGAGGTTTGGTGTGAGAGGGAGTAGTAGGGTAGTAGTAAGTAAGGGTAGAGATGGGTTATTATTTAGTGGATATGATAGTGCACTGTTTGAATTTGGTGGAGTACAAGTGGGAGTGATAATGGGTTGATCTAAGTGGAGCGATAGGTGGGAATGGAGTGATGGAAGGGACTGGGCTGAAATATGGATTGGGTGTTGCTAATGAGGGTAGGGAATAGGTAGGTATAAGTTTAGGGAAAGAGGGGTGGGTGGGAATGAGGGTAGGGTAGAGAAGTGGAGTGAGCCCAAGCATAGCAATGGAAAACGGAGCAGGTAGAATCAGACTAGATGAGTGCTCAGTAGAAGAAAGAAAACTATCTTTTGCTTTGTCTATAAACCAGGCTTATCAGAGAATACAGTATGCAGGTGTGGAGTGGTCTGTGCAAGGGACAAGGATAGCAAAAAGGGAAGAAAGTTAATCAACAGGAGTGCAGTGGGAGAACAGAGAAATGCAGCTATAGAAGTGGGTAGGTAGGGGGTGAGCAGTGGGTCAGTTAGACATGAGACAGGGTAGTAGATGAGGCTAACAGCACTAGCGTGTCTATCATGTGTGTGTTACCAGCAAGCAGTTAAACTAACTGTATAGGTGGCAGGGGGCAGAGGATACACTATAGAGGAAACAAGACTCCAGAAATGTAAAGCATGCAAGTGGATAAAGGGAGGATAAGAACAGCAAACTGCAGACCAAGGTGGTGTGCTCTCCAGGGAAATAAATTGTGGGACAAGTGCATACAAAGTATACTTGAAGTAGTGGAAAATTCCGACAATGGTTACAATATGCAGCAGCAGAGATTGTAGTGCAGGGTATCTTGGCTTTGCCCACTTAATTTTGGGGAAAGCAGCTAAAAACTAGGAATGAGGGAAAAAAATAAACAGAGAGAGAAGATTGTGAGAGATGTGAAAGGCAAATGCATAAACACATAACAAAAACAGTGTTATCTATAAAGGTAACTGTATGCTTTCAAATGACATAATATTTATTACCTTCAGTTGTTTAAGACTTGACGGAAGCTGACTTTATTGTGAGTCACTCTTTTTGATAGCAATTTATTCCTTGAGAGCTAATAATTTTTCAGCACTGAGGCTGTGACTCTGCACCCATTGAGGAACACCATATTTTAAACTGCTTCTTGAACAATCTTTTATGCTATTTGTTTCAGGTGTGTTCACACTGCCATGTCTATGAAAGCACCAGGGATTATTCTGGTACTGGAAATGACTATAGTAAAGGTTCTTCAGTTAGTGTCAGGTCTTGTCATATCTGGAAGTAGTAACACTTTTTTTATTTCTGCCATGTTAAGAAAAGCTGCTATGATTTTCCACAACAGAGAGAGAAGTTTATGCGTGTCCTTTCTGCAAACGGTTGTAATTTCTGTTCTTCATGTTACCCACAATACTTTGTCTTCCCTCCAGTTGCTTGTTTATTGGGTTTCTTTGACTCATTCCCTTAAATGGCGAAGAACTCTTTTCAGGTTCTATCCTCCTTGCTCCCTTTGTGACTTGTTCTTGTCTGCCTTGGTAAACAAACATGTGAATTCTAATTATCTGCTGTCAAATTTCTATAAAAGCCACAGTGCTTTCTATCATGGACAGCAGTTCAGTAAGTCAACTGCCAAGACAGCTTTTCTTTCCCAAGTTCCATTGTTTATTTACTTTAATTTGTTTGACAGCTACAAAAGATGATAAATATTTTTATTATTATTATTACTCTTTGCTTCTTCTTTGACATATGTGATATTTCCTTACATATGTTATATGGATTGAACTTGGAAATAGTCATTCTCTGTTTAAAGGAATGAAACTAAGAAATCCAAAGAAATAGCAACTGTTAGTTAAAAGAACATTCAATGTGTCATATGAAGTACAGAAATGGTAGCAGTCTGCATAGAGGATATGCAGAGACTTCTCTTTCAGGTGAGGAAAATCATAGCACTTGATCTTAATGTGTCTTCATACAGGATAAAATTCATTTTGATCTACCAAAGTCTCTACCAAGGTGTTTGCCTAGCAGTTTTCATGTTATACAGTTCTCTGCTTAACAGGCCCTGGTATTCACAGACACAATGCTCAGAGACATACAGGAACTCTGTGCATTGTGTGTTGTACACCACAATTCAGGATTATTATTCATAGACATGGATCATGTTTTTTTAATGTAGTGTGAAAATGTCCCCACTTTTTATGAATTGCATGCAGGAGTGCATTGTACACAGTGGTGTACAATGTGCTTCAGTGCACAGATCAATCCCATCCCTCAGCAGCCCAATACCTTATGCATTTTGTGTAGCATAACAGAGTAGCAAAGCACAGTGAAGACTATCTATGTATAAAATTATGATTTGCATACTGTCATAGCTAGCTTGCTAGACCCCTACTATGCTATACTCTGCTGTCATTTTGACTGTGATTCATAAAGATATCACAGTCATTAGGCAAGACAGAGATGGTGGAGACAGACTGATTACCATACTATGGTAGAGGGGTACTGCTGCTGCATGGTCTTCCACTTGCAGAAACGTATCAGCATCACTGGGGTGGGGTGGAAGGAAGGGCATGTTTGAAAGAGGAAGAAGGTTTGCTTATAGCACCAGAAGGAACCCTGCTGCTGTTAGGGATTTTTTTATCATGCAGTAGAGGTGTTCATTTTTTTTAACAGCAGTAATGTGTTGTTCAGCTGTATAGCCAATCTGGTGGTCCCCTGCCATAAACAAACTTTACAACAAAAGGAAGAAACTGTTGCAGTAAAGAGGAAAATCCCAGAATGCAAAAAACTCTATTACCAGCCTCAGTAAGAGGCTGAGATCCCTCATAAAATCCTCCAAAGCTAGTTACGAAAATAAATCGCCAAAGATTCCAAAGACAACCACAAGGCATTCTATAACTATGTCAAGAATCTAAATGGCAATGCTCAGATCTGTTCTGAGCTACAACAGAATGGCATTAAATATACTGAGCCCAAGGATATTGCCAATATCCTGGAAGATCGATTCAGTGCCAACTTCACCCCCCTCACACCCCTAAATTGCCCATCTCAATACTAGAAGATTTCCAAATTCCGGTAATAATGGCCACACAGGTAAAAAAATGCACTCTCCAAAGCTAAGAATACAGCATCAATGGGACCAGATGACATCCTGGGCTGTGTACTACATGAACTACAAAATGAACTGGCACCTCACCTAAGTGTCATGTTTAATTATACCCTCACCTCAGGCTTCGTGCCCACTGAGTGGCGCACAGCTACAGTTATCCCACTCCACAAGGGGGGATCCATCTTGTATCCCAGGAACTACCGCCCCATCAGTCTGATGAGCCTGATCTGCAAGGCCATGGAATGTATTATCATGGAACTTATAAACAAAGACATTGGCAACCTTAAAACACTGGACCCCACCCAGTTTGGGTTTGTGAAGGACCAATCTTGTCTCCTGAACCTGACTGACTTCTTCGAATCAGTCTCCAGAGACGTGGACGAGAGTAAGGCAGTCCACACAGCCTATCTGGACCTCACCAAGACCTTTGACACCATCCCCCACTCTGGAATCATAGATAAACTTACTAAGCTGGGCATTAATCCCTACGTCACTCGATGGGTTGCCAACTGGCTTACTGACAGAACCCACACTGTAAAACTAGCTGACTCCAAATCCAGCACCAGACAAGTGACAAGTGGAGTACCTCAGGGTTAAGTCCTGGGACCTCTCTTGTTTGGCATGTACTTCTCTGATGTACAGGCCAACACTAAGGGACTCTGGCTAACAAAGTTCTCAGATGACTGCAAACTGGGAGCCATTATTGAATCCCCAAATGATATGGATACTCTACAAAATGGCCTTACAGAAACAGATGCATGGTGCCAGAGCCATGGGCTCAATCTCAATGCCAAAAAAATGTATAGTTATCCCCTTTGGGAAAAAACATGTACCCATGAATTACCACATAGGTGGCAGTACACTAAACACCGAAAGTGTGATAAGAGACTTAGGGACACAGGTGAACAGTGGTCTCACCTTCAATAACCACATCGCCACAACAGTCAGGAAATCCTTCTATGTGGCACACCTCATCACTAAGGGCTTTTCATCCAGAAAAAAGGAGGTCATTGTCCCACTGTACTCATCCCTCATTAGACCCATTATAGAATACAATGCCCCATTTGGTATGTACCTTTAAGACATCTGCAACAACTGGAAAGGCCGCAGAAGTACCTCACTAAATGAATCACAGGACAAATGCCCTACGCTGACAGTCTTAAAAAACTCCAGCTATACTCTGTCGCATATCGTCTACTCCGAGGCGATCTCTACTTAACATACAAGGCCATGTCAAACCCAGACCTGTTGGACATGCTACACTTAAAGAAATCCCAATCCCTCAGAGCCACACGCTCCAGGGATCTAAACTTTGTCGTTACAATAAACAAAACATGCTGGAGGGATGGATTCCTGACCAAGAGACTCCCCAGACTCTGGAATAGACTACCCATACATGTCAAGCAGAGCGCATCTTTGGCCCTCTTCAAAAGGAACTTTGATGATTGGATGGGAGAAAGGAAATTCACGCTGGGGACCACGTCAGTCACCCTGCTAGACAGGGGTCCAGGGAAGTAAATAGTGTGGGAAGAAATAGACAGGGAATTGTTATGGCTAGGCTTGTATAGGTCCTAGGGCTGATAGCCTACTACGAACCTATGAACCTATGAACCTATATGCTGAGTAACATAACATTTTAGCAGGGAAGGGGGAAATCACTGAACTGCCAAGTGAACACCATGATGTTGTATGTGGCTGCCACCCCATAGTACACCCTGATGGGAACCAGCCGATACTCTGATGTCACTGTGGGGGAGGGCCATTTGCATGAATACTACATGCATGGAGAACAATACCTACACAAGGGGTTAAGACTGCAAAGGAGGTCTTACCTCACAATTCATTATTCTTTATGAATTGGTAGGGCTTCTGAATGTAGGATTATGGTGTACCAGTACTGCTTCACTGCACACTAGCGATTAACAGTACTCATCGATTTTTTATGAGAACATTTCTGTTCAGTGTCCTACCAAGTACTAGCAAACCCAGTTAAATAAAACTGTAATAATAAATTGATAAATACAATAGCTGCCTTTCTTCAGATGCAACCATTTAGGAGTTCTATTTTCTTTTCAGTCCCATCTCTTGGAGTCACTGACATGCTTGCTAATGACCCTCTTGGACAGATGCAGAACATCATACAGCTTGTAGGTGTGTCTGTTACTTAGAGGCGCCCTGGTCCCTAGTGATGTCAAGACCCAAAACATTCAACCCTTACTTAATTAGACATTGCATGACTTAAAGCAATGAATCATAACTCATTTTCAAGTAATATGTCTTCATTAGGTATCATCCACATCAACAAACATAAAATGTTTTTTTTCTAATTACAGAGTACCAACTATGCACATTTTGTCTTTAGCTATTATATCAAAAGAAGACCCAGTGCTTAGAACATCTGTTTTAAATACATTAATCTTCTGCTTTGAGCATGTGTTTTAGATAAATGTATTACTCTACTTAAAACTCCAACACATCTTGACATATTTCTTCCTTCTCATATTTCCCTAGCTTTCCTTAATTAACTTTTGAGAAAACATCATTTTAACATATACAGATAAATGCCAATGAGACTGCAGTCATGACTTGTTCACTGTAAACATTCTCATAATGCTAATCATCACAGAAGTTAGTGCATCCACATTAAATAACAGCTGTAATTTTTAAGGTTAGTTCATTTGGCCAGATATAAACTAGTTTATTACATTGTGCTGAATTTTGCACAAAAATAAAGTGTACCTTGGCATATTTCACCTGTAGTTATGATACAAAAAGGAAACAATGGGTGACATTTACAGACAGCTTGCATAGTACAAAAACCCGTACAATTTCCTTTGCATATTAGGAAAGGTGTGAGTGGCTTATTGTGAGTGCATGTACGTGAGCACATATGTGTGTGTGTGTGTGTGTGTGTGTGTGTGTGTGTGTGTGTGTGTGTGTGTGTGTGTGTGTGTGTCCATGTGTATTTCATGTTAACTGCAGACTTGTCCTGTGCCTAGTTTGCATGCAGAGATCATGGATGCAGAGACTGCAGGTAATGGATATATGTCTATCTGGGTACATGCGTTAATGTGAGTGGATGTGAGGGTACATGCATTTATGTGAGTGAATGTGAGTGAGTGAGTGTGTGCGTGTGTGCGTGTGTGCGTGTGTGTGTGTGTGTGTGTGTGTGTGTGTGTGTGTGTGTGTGTGTGTGTGTGTGTGTGTGTGTGCGTGTGTGTGTGTGTGTCCATGTGTAGTTTATGTTAACTGCAGACTTGTCCTGTGCCGAGTATGCATGCAGAGACCATGGATCCAGAGACTGCAGGTAATGGATATATGTCTATCTGGGTACATGCATGCATGTGAGTGAATGTGAGTGTGTGTGTGCGTGTGTGTGTGTGTGTGTGTGTGTGTGTGTGTGTGTGTGTGTGTGTGTGTGTGTGTGTGTGTGTGTGTGTGTGTGTGTGTGTGTGTGTGTCCATGTGTAGTTCATGCTAACTATAGACTTGTCCTGTGCCTAGTTTGCATGCAGCGACCATGGATGCAGAGACTGCGGGTAACAGATATATGTCTATCTGGGTATATGCATTAATTTGAGTGAATGTGAGTGTGTGTGTGTGTGTGTGTGTGTGCGTGGGTGTGTGTATGTGCGCACACATGCATATACGAATGACTGAGTATATGTTTGTTGGGGGGGTTCCAATGACTGAGTGTCTGTTTGTTGGGTGGGAGTGCCTGGTGTCTTCTGCTATGTACATGTGCTATATATTAATGCAGTTTGGTAGGATGCTCTACTAACCAGCTCTTCAAACTGTCCAGTTGTGAGATTAAGCTTTCAGTTAGATGTAGCTGTACACAGAGTATGTGTTACTATGTATCACTTAACAGCACTGCTGGGCAGCACAGCCTGACTTAACTGTGCAACTTGAAATGAGTAACTATGGCTTTATCCACGAATACCAGCCAGTGTTCGGTATGGTAACGGTGTTTCCTTAGGTTAAATAATCAACCCCAAAGTGCTACCATCTTAGAGATGTTATACAGTGTTAAATGGGTTTGAGGCAAAGCCCATCCCAATGTTGGTTGAATGTCATTTTCCTTTCTAATGAGTTTCAAATATCTTTATTATACTGATTTTGCAATCAATGTTCAGCCTAAAACAGTGCTGTCATTTAAGAGTCTGCAGTTCATTAATGCGCTAATGGCAATTTGTGACTTTCTACTTTGGAACATAGCTGACCCTGATAACCAGCAGTTTTATGTTTATACAAAGAATCACCCATATTACAGTTTTACAAAACACCCAATATGTGCCACCTGCAAAACAGTTAATGAAAGACTGAATTATTCTCTCCACATAACATATAATGGTCAGATATACATGCTACTGCAAATCAATTCTAAACAATTTGCATGGAATATTTCTGTGCCTAGCAAAAGACCCTACTTGCTATGAAAGTCACTTATTCTCACTAGTGGGACACGTTTGGTTATTTTTCTCTTTACTGATTCACATTACAGCAACTACTTAACATTCTATTAATTCCAGTAGGAACAACTTTGTGATTGGCTGAACACATAACCGTACTAGTGGTGTCTTTACTTATCACTGAAACAGTCAATACAGTTTCCCTTCAAGCTAAGCTTCTGATATGCAAGCATGTCAACTGTTTGACAGAAATAAAAACAGCTATAAACATCACTAAATAAAAATAAATATAAAACTATATAAAAATATGATGGAATCCATTGTTAATATGCACAAGTGCCTGTAGAAACTGAGGGTGAGATTCAGAAATAGTCTGAAATCATGGTGGTGCAGGATATTACTGCAATTTTACAGCTGGCAGACTCCCCATTGTAAGCGTACATTAGACAGTGTATCTTTTAAAGTACTTAATTGAAGATCATAGGACATCTTTAAACTGCTGATCATATTGTTTAATTTACTTTGAAAATAAAGTAAATTGCCAAAGCAGATTAAAAAGCAGCATGCATTGCCTCAGTGCTACTAGTTCCTGTTGCAATCACAGATTAAAAGAACTCACTGCATGCAATGTTTGCCAGTAAGCATTCAGCTAACATATTTACAACTGTCCTAGTACATTCTTATATGTTTGCCTCACTTTGAAAATGGTTTAAGAGCTAAGGAATATTGCTCTGAATTTGGACACTACTATAAGCTTGCCTATGTCCATACCTGTATCAAGGAGCCAGTCAAGAAACTGCATGTCAAGAAGAGGCATGTATATGGGGGCTGAAGCCTAAAAGTTCTTTCAGTGTGGTTAGCAATCTTGAGAAGAGTCAGCCTGAATTTAATAGGCTAGTTCCATTCTCCAGCATCTTACTTTAATTAAATCATTCAGTGGGGATGGAAATGCAATTAAATATACTGGGCAGTTATATCATGGCAACAACAAAGGGCCTGCCACCATCATCCACAGTCAGCCAGTGCAAAGTACCCCGACCATCAGAGCTCCCTTAGGCAGGCAGAAATGTACTGTAGGAGAGTGGGCAATGGTACACCTGTAGCTACTGCACTGAAACCATGTGGTTGAAGGAAACCATATTGTGGGAGTCTGGGGTACAGCTAGCAATAGGTCAACCTGCGCCTACAATAATTTCCTATACTGTAACCATTAAAATTTCACTCAGAAAAATAATGACATGCAAAGGGGCTTGAACACATGCATAGGAAATGAGACATTCATACTGAACTATTACAGCTGCCTATACCTATATGGTGGCTGCTACATGTTATTAAGGTTCCATATTGTGTTGTTGCCACTGCCCTCTGTGAAGTGTCATCACTAGTAACCAGTCTGTTACATGGCTGTGGTTAGCACCTCTCATGTGATAGGGCATGCCAACGTAGTCAGTTTCAGTGTAACTCTTATGTATAATTGCTTGTGGTGTGGCCTATAATGGTAACAGATCACTAGCATAAAGTGATAAGAGATCCTATGAATACCATCAATCAGTACATACTCTGTGTTAATGCAGCCAAAGACTTAGTTTGTACAAATCTGCAATTTTTCCTATTGAGTACAGAGTTTTGTTTTTGTTGAATCCCAAGACCTAGTACCATGGTCAAAAATCTTCATACTGCATAACAACTATAGTTAATATTTTGACAAAATAAATATTATTGACCCCATCTCTCATTCCTGCAGAATCCATAAGCTGATATCTTCTAATGCCTTTAGTTTCAAATGGACATGTCATCTTAAGTACAGTGGTTCAAGTCTGTGATAAAACGTATGTTAAAGATGACCCTAAGCTGCTGGGTCCTCTTAGTATTATTGTAGGACCTGTTAAATATCAGTTCTTGTAACTACTTGTCACTACCCTGGTTCAGTCATTTATAGCAGGCATGGTCACCACGTTATCAATATACAGCTGCAGACTGTGTGTCAGCCTTGTTACTGCTGGCCAGGATAGCATTAAATTACCTCAGCTACAACATTAGAAGGGCTACTGTCTGTTGCCCACTGCAATGTGCTGCCACATGTTTGCAGCTACTACATTGTATATACCAAACGCTCTTATCCTGCAATGCTGCATGCCATTCATCCATCCATTTGTGTCCTTGGCTGGGCATTGATATGAGTTTTACTGTTCCTCTAAAAATCACTAGCTGCCTTTTTCCCTTTGTATGCCTTCTGTGCCCTGTGGACACACAAGTTTGCTCATGAATCTTTTGGTTGTTGGCCATCTGGAAGAGCTGACATCTGTATTACTCTGGAGCACCTTGTAGAAGTTGTCTATGACTTCATAGCCATAGTATATTATTTATACATATATTAAGTGTGCAATTAAACACATACATCTGTTTTAATAAAAATGTGTGCAATTTTAAAAAACAAGACATATAACATCAGTTTACAGATATTTATATGTAGAACAATGTCTAAGTATTTTTTTACAACAGTATGGGGGTTACACATGCAGACACACACATATATATACCTGTCAGTGTATGTACGTATATATGCATGCATATCTATCTATCTATATATATATATATATATATATATATATATATATATATATATATATATATACACACACACACACACACACACACACACACACACACACACACACACACACACACATAAATGGTTATGGTTCATTTGATTTAAAGGTCATTTTATACGCAGCACAAATGACTGAATCACATTTGATTGAAAACTATGTTATCTTGTAGAAAATTACACTTGACTTGCTTTGGAGATAGAAATTATTATTATGTAAATTAGTGTTCTCATTATTAGTTCCTTTCTAAAGCTCATTGTTCAGTCATAGCACCATGTCTAGAAGTCTGTGTATGTACGCAAGCAGTGATTCAATGTGTCAGGACTATTCTCTTTTCTATGTGGTTGTGAGCCTGTGGAGTTATTATACATAACTTAGAGGGGTGTGAGGGCTTGTTTGCCTGCAAAAAAAACCTTTTGGAAATATATTTAGTGTTTGTGACAATTTTCAGTGAAATGAGGTTCAATGTTTTATGGTTTAGATGAAATGAGCTTTAGATCAAATGAACCATAATCATGCATACTTATATATGTGTGTGTGTGTATGTGTGTGTGTGTGTGTGTGTGTGTGTGTGTGTGTGTGTGTGTGTGTGTGCAGGTATACACACACACACACACATTATATATATATATATATATATATATATATATATATATATATATATATATATATATGGTAGTCACTACTTTTGTTAACAGCTCTTTTGTCAACATCTGCTTAGATGATGCAATTTGGTTGCCTATGGTCAACATCTGTCAACAAAGTAGCAGATTGGTATATTCTTGTGGTTGGAGAATTTGCCCATTCACCAAGAATTGTGTGACCTCAGAGTTAAAATATTTAATGGCAGGGGGAGTGAAGCAATTTCCTACATGAGGGTGCAGGAGGGACTTGCCTCCCTGCGAAAACAATGTTTTCTTTCTGTTGTTTTTACTTATTAGATGTTTTCTGTGATCCAGTGGTGCAAGGTTTGATTCCCTTAGCCTCCATTGCCTAACGGTGTGACCCTGAGCAAGTCACTTAACCAGACACCACTCCTGGGCTGAGTCTGAAAAAGGTCCATGGAGATGAGTATGCTCTACCCTGGAAAAATGGAAAATAAATAAAGTAAATAAACTGTTTTGCATATGCTGGGATTGATGCTTGATGCAGGCATAGTAGTGTGTTGACATGAATAATGTCAAAACATGCCAAAAAGAGCTCAAACAACTACAGAATAAGGCTAAAGGACTGTTTATTGAAGTGCTTTTCGTCCCCCATAATTGAGGGACTTCTTCAGATAAAATTCAAATAATGAAATCAGTTTGTATAATGAACTAATAAAATCATGTGTTTACAAGCGCCGATAAGATATTACTTCCTAAAACAATTCCCCTTGTTATTTCTTCAAAACTTCTCAATAGAACATTTCTATGAGAACCTATTCCAAGAAATCCATTAACTACTTGAAACTTTCCACCCAATAAAAAAATAAAATGATTAATCCTATCTACATATAAGTTTTATATATACCTACATAAATATATATATATATATATATATATATATATATATATATATATATATATATATATATATATAAGCTGGTACAACCAAACATCTAAACATAAATGTACTTAAATACATATAAAAAGGAATGCATCTCTGTGCTACCATTTTACACAAATAAAAAGTCATTATAGGGGTACAAAGACTTATAGCCAAGATAAACCAATAAATAAAAGTATTCTTATCTCATCAAGCTTTTTAATTTCAGAATATAAAGTTTAGAATAAACTTCTTTCAAGCCTGGAAATTGGCAAGCACTAGTACGAAGCATACTTCTCAACTGTACAGATTTTCGTGGAATGTCCAGATTTTTGCCTCATATTTTTGGGGTGTTCCTCCTAAAATCCGTACTTTTCTGGCAAATAGCTTAGGATTGGAGTCCTTCAGAAAATTCATGCTAATGCAAAACCTATTACTCCATCAACTTTCTAAGTTTGTAAGAGCAATATTTAAAATATGTCCCTATTTGTCCCACCATCATTTTAGGCTTTGTCCAGATTTTTTGTTCTAAGAGGTTGAGAGGTATGTACGAGTTGCCAACTAAGCTCCAGTCTCTCTAATAAGAGTAATTTAGAGCTCCCTGTCCCATCCGGAAAAATACAATCAATAGCTCTGAACTTAAAACTGTGGCCAGGATAGGCTCTAATATGTCGGGCAAGGGCATTCTCCTGTTTCAACCTACTAATATGGTATAAGTTTTCATAAGCCCGCTCTCTCAGCCTTCTATCAGTTTTACCAATATAGAAGGCCGGGCATTGTTGACACTGTGCCACGTATACCACTGTCCTAGATTAGCAATTGAGTTTAAATTGAATGTGGTATTTTTGCCCTCTAATCATAAAGCCTTGTCCACTATCCATATATTTGCAATAATTGCACAAGTTACATTTAAACATGCCTTTCCTCATACTAGAACTCCTATGATTCCACTGCAATAAACATTTTAAATTCTGACCCCGTTGGAAAACTATTTTAGGTGACTCCTGTAACTTCTCTCTTGTTGTGTCATTTCAAATTAATGACCAATTTTTATTAATAATTGAATAAATAACAGCAGCATTAATACTGTACTGGGTTATCATCTCCTACAAGTTACTACATTCTATGTGAAATTCATCATTCTTACTCACCATATGGGATGCCCTCACTAGTTGTCCTTTAACCACCGATCATTTCTGGTGGAAAGGTTGGCAGCTACTAAAATGAAGAAAGGAGTTGGAGTATGTCTCCTTACGAAATATTTTAACAGTGTAACACTTATTGACTTCATCTTTGGACAAGTCAACGTCCAAGTAAGCTATCCAGTCAGTGCTAAAATTAGCAGTATATGTTGGGAAAAGGGGCTATCTGGATGTATTGATCAGTAATTTGATCGGGGAGGTTCAACATAAAAGACCTATAGGTGTTTTTAAACCCATTTTGTATGTTAAGGATAGGCCAGACCCAAGTACTGAACTTGAGGTGAGCAAGGACAGAGAGTAATTTATTTAGTTCATGTTCTTTGATAAGGAGAACCTGGCAGAAGCCCAACAGCAGAAAAATATCTGGCATCACAGGAATGTTCAAGCCAGAGAGTGTGCTGTGGGGCAGCAGGTTATGGTTCTCATTTCTGTCAGACACAATAAGCTGCAGGCAGCTTGAGAAGGACCCTTCAAAGTGATAAGGAAGATCAGTGATTTTAACTACATGGTAGAATTGCTAGGCAGGGGGCAGGGGCACAAACTGTACCATGTTAACACCAAGAAACCTTACCATGATAGGGAGGCCATGGTGCTAAGTATTTGCAGTGGATGGCAGGAAGAGTCTGAGGGGGATTTGGTGACTGATCTCTTCAGTGAGGCTCGGACCCAGTGGTACTGGCACCAAAGAATGATGGCACCACCACATTGTGTGTGGACTACAGGAAACTAAACAGTCACATAGAGTCAGATGCTTACCCCATGCCTAGGACTGATGAAGCCCTACAGCAGCTGGGTGGGGCTAAGTATCTTACCACTACTGATCTTACCAAGGGCTACTGGCAGGTGCCCTTGACTCCCAACACTAGAGATAGGTCAGACTTTGCGACTCCTTTTGGATTGTATGAGTTCATGAAGATGCCCTTTGGGATGAAAAATGCCCCAGCAACTTTCCAGAGGCTGGTAGATCATATCCTAGCAGGAGTCAGAGATTTTGCCCTTGCTTACCTGGATGATATTGCCATCTATGGCCATTCCTGGCAAGAGCACCTTCAGCATGCCAGGGAGATGCTGGGCAGACTTCAGAGGACAGCGTTGAAAATTAAGTCCAGTAAGTGTCAGGTGGGTATGGCAGAGCTCTCCTACCTGGGACATAGAGTTGGAGTGGTAAGATCAGGCCAGAACCTGCCGAAGTGGAAGCCATTCAGGCATGGCCTGCCCCTGTTACCAAAAATCAGGTGAGGGCATTCTTAGGGACAGCAGGGTACTACAGAAAGTTTCTCCCCAATTATACTACCATAGCTGTTCCCCTCACAGACCTGACAAGGAAAAAGAGGCAAGATAAAATAGTGTGGACCCCAGCATGTGAGCAGGCATTCTAGAAGCTTAAAGGAGCTTTGGGAGGATCCCCTGTGTTAATCAGTCCAGATTACAGCAAATAATTTGTTGTGCAGGTGGATGCTTCAAACCATGTAGTGTAGGCTGTACTCCACCAGGTTTCCTCAGAGAGAGAAGAGCACCCAGTGGTATATCTCAGCCGTTGGCTACAACCTAGGGAGGAATAATATGCATCTGTAGAAAAGGAATGTCTAGCCATAGTGTAGGCACTGCAAAAACTTCAGCATTGTCTGTATGGAAGAAAACTCACTGTAGTTACAGACCACAATCAATTAACATGGCTACTTTGAGCCAGCCAGCAAAATGCCAAGTTAATAAGGTGGAGCTTAGGGTTGCAGGCATATGATATGGCAGTGCAACACTGTAGTGGGGTCAGCAATACCAAAGCAGATGGGCTCTCAAGATAGGGAATGAGATAATGTATTCCAAGATATTCTCATTCCTCTCAAGCAAGGTTTCTCAAGATGCACTTTGAAAAACTAGCTTGTGTCTTTGAAGGGGGGGATGTAAATAATTATATGTTATTGGTGAATATCAAAATGATTTATACAAGATGTTTGTGTTACAAATGTATTAGAACTGTATGCCATGTGTATATCAAACTGCTTTGTACAGATGTGTGATGAAAAGGTATTTGTAAAGTGCTGTGTTTGAAATGTAACCACAGTGTGCCTATTGCATAGAACAGAAATGTACACACATTTTTGTAGCTGTTTAAATGCATCTGTTTTAACTGAAGAAACTGGAGGGTTAACCTCAGTCCATTAAACTTTAGAAAAAATATCTGAAATTAAATCACTTTATAGGCTAAGCTTAAAGATGCAATCTCACAGGTTTCAAGGCAGCCAGAGATGCAAAGTCTGCACTAGGAAGCTTTCTGTATTGACTTTGGGGAGAATTAATTGCCACAAAGGAAGAGTGGAAGCGTTTAGTTGTTTTACAACCTCCAGATGCTCAAGAGATCTGAGCAAAAGCCCTTGTGTGTATATTCAGGGGCAGATGCTAAACACTGCAAGATGCCAGCAATGGGGGTTTTGCCTGAGAACTAGAAGTCAGATGACCACAATTTATTCTGCAAGCTATACCAGCAATAATATTTTAGATATTATTTTGTGAAGTCTGTTAATGAGACAGCGGATACTGTATTCTGTCTTGGACCTGACAACAAGAAGAACCATTAACCATATCATCTGCCTTGCTTTATTAGGAAGTTACTAGGGAATAGTATAACTCTCTTAGATTCAGTCAGGAATATAGTGAGGCTTAGTTTAGATATTATTTTTCTTTATTTGTTTGAGACTGTCCTTGAATGTTGTTTTAAATATTTCCTGTGTTTGAACTCTGATGTCAATGTGAATATATACTTAGTATTTTCTTGTTCTTTTATTATTTATTATAACATATATTTAAACCTTTCATTGTGGCTGATCTTTGTAGAGATATTTAGGTTTTGAGAGTACTTGCATACTTATTTGGGGACACTGTGTGGGCCACTCCTAACAGCCTTGTTCTAGCTCAAACTACCATTTGTATTAATATTACACAGTAGGATTGGACACCCTTTGTTAAAGGCCTTAAAATACCTGTCAAGGGCTACTAGTGGCAGTGGTAACTACCTTATAGTCTGAGCAAAAGGGGGTCATAACTAGTAAACCTGTGCCAGCCTTTCCCAGGTGTTTGTGTATGTGTGTGTGTGTGTGTGTGTGTGTGTGTGTGTGTGTGTGTGTGTGTGTGTGTGTGTGTGTGTGTGTGTGCAATTAAATCTCCAAGAGTGTGTTTTTCAGCTACTTGGGCAGGGACATTAATCACTGGTTGGACAGAAAGAGTGTTGGAGGACTTTGGCTTGGAACCCTGGCTAAGAACTCAACTGTATTGCTGTGCCAGTAGTGTTTATTGGGAATCTGGAGAGAGAGAAACTAGCCCTAGACTGCCTGTGGTCTTTGTGTGCTCTTAAGGGAAATTGAACTTGATGCAGAGAGCTGCATCTGGAAATACTGTGTGTGTACCTGTTATCCTCCCAGTGAACGTCCCCCCACATATGCCAATGGTGAGGACTGAAGCTCCTTGATTATTGGCCCAGAGGTGGGATATCCATATCACATATTGGCTGGCAGTGTTGGGCCATCACACTACGCATAAACACAAAAGTATTGACAAATCAGGTAATGTAGTCTGATCCATCTAATCTAACCATTCTTTTTCTACCTGCCCGACAAATTGAGTAACTTTACTAACAACTTATTTCTTTTAATTCCATCCAGTGTAAAAAATTGCCATATCTATTTCAAGCATTTTTTAATTATGTTACAGTGTTTCTGGAAAGATGTAAAGTCATGACCACCTTATTACTGAAGATTCTGTAGTAAATATCTCAAAGAATTTAAATTAATAAAACAAGGGAAAACTACCATCATACTGATAAGGTGTAACGCAGGAAAACATTAATATGTGTAGTTTCAAATGAGACATTAACAGGATAGAGGCCACAGAAAAGCTTAAAATGAGTCAGTGTTTCTTAGCTGACAACAACGTTGTTGATATCAGGTTGAACTTCAGCTGAGAGCTGTAACCAAATGCTATGTTTACATGACATAAATGTTCTGGCATTTGTAGGCAGCCTCCCGATTTTCCTGATTCCTTTCTCAGCTGTTCACTGCTTACACAGGCTGCTCTCTCCATTCTGCAGGTCAGCATAGCATGCTAGGAAATGTGCAAAGTCGGCTATGTGACATAGGGAGTGTAGCAAATGGCAACAGTGTAATTACTGCTGTTAGAAAGGAGTTACAGAGATACACACAAATAGTTTCCTTTCCAAAAAATGAAGAGGGGCAGAATGCAGCTGCAGTATTCCAAGAGCTCTACATACATATCTCTCCACTGTATAGATTTTCACAGAATCTCCAGATTTTTGCATCATATTTTTGGTCAGTTCCACATAACATTTGTGGATTTCTGGGAAATCACTGAGAATTGAAGTAATTAAATAATGATAGTCTTTTGAGTTTCAGACTTCATATCCTTTGGAAAAATACATGCTAACACAAATCCTTTTATTCTAGCAACATCTTAATTTTATCTTCTTCTCCCAGTTAGGGGTCACCACAGCAGATCACCTATCTGCTTATGATTGGCAGTAGAGTTTTACAGTGTTGAGTTGCCAGCCCAGTGCCCAACCTTCCACGGAAGGCGCACACACGCATGCACTCACGCCTAGGGCCAATTTAGAGTGCCCAATCCACCTA
Organism: Protopterus annectens; assembly: GCF_019279795.1. Classification (NCBI taxonomy): domain Eukaryota; kingdom Metazoa; phylum Chordata; order Ceratodontiformes; family Protopteridae; genus Protopterus; species Protopterus annectens. The sequence continues at coordinate 1,626,735,017 of NC_056728.1, read as the reverse complement.
CAGCATGTCTTTGGGAGGAAACCGGAGCACACAGAATAAACCCACACAATCCCAGGGAGGACATGCAGATGCCACACTGAAGGCACCCCAGCATAGGATCAAACCAGAGAACCTCTGGCTGTGAGGCAACAACGTTAACCGCTGCACCACCATGGCCACCCTAGCAACATTCTAAGTTTATAAAAGCAATAGTTAACATTTGTCTTTATTTCTGATATTTATCCCCATATTTCTGGCTTTGTTCAGATTTCTTGTGCTGAGAAGTTAAGAGGTATGTTTGCATATCATTGCTTAAGATCAGTTTGCAAAACAACACTTGTTACACATTTGTAAAAAAGCTTACAAAACTCAGTTGTGTGATGGTATATTCTGTAGTGTAACATCTAACTAGAGTACCTTACATTTAAAAATGTTTAAATATTTTTGTCTGTATAGTTTTTCTGGTTAAAAAGTAACTATTATATAACCCTTAAGTAACTAATAAATGCATGAAATGCCATCCTTTAGTACACAGCTCATTAGCCTCTTCTGAGCTCTGTCACCTCATGTCAAGCAATGAAACTCATGCTTAAACCTAGAGACTAAAAAAACAGACTTTTTTGTAAAAGATGTCAAGATGACCTCCCATGTTGCATTGCACTGTACTAAGAACAAGAAGAAACAGCTTTAAAACAGGGAAAATCTGGTATTACAGATTACTGTCCAGGACAGGAGTAAATTACTTAAAAAACACCTTCCTCAGACCCTAATTAGAACTAGATGAGTGATTACAAATGCAATTCTGCCAGTTTACAATGATTTAATGTAAGATGGTGACTGACATATGAATTTCAGGTGAAACTCCCTTCCACTGTTTCAGTAAGCAAATTCTTATTATATTATATGTTTGAGCTGCCCTAAAGATACTTTAAAATCAAGTCTGTGCATAGTTCTGCCATCAATAAGCATTAGAAAGTTGTTAAGTAAAGGCTGTCAGTGCATGCTGCCAGTGCAAAATAAAGTATGAAACCAAATGAGAGGTTTACAGAAGTCCCTTTTAAATGCACTTCTAATCCCTTGATGTTTGACTTGTGTTATCTTGCTGCAGTAAAGGAGCATGACTGCATTATTCTAACCCTCCCCAAAATAATAGTAATATCCAGTTGTTAGCAGGTAAGCCTACTGGACACATATTCCTTTTTAAGGCGTGAACCGAGAGCATTGCCTGGTTAAATGCCTTGCACATGGTCACAAAGTAGGCAAATGAGAGCTGAGGGAATCAAACCTTGTACCACAGGAACTACAGGTCAGATATTGCCATGATGAGTCATGCCTTATGCAAAACAACAGCAGGAGGGTAGGGAGGAGTTATACAACAGGAGGATAACTTAATAGTGGAACAGTAGTGACTCCAGGTTCCAGTAGCTAGCTGGTTGTGCACACAGGACATGTGAAAAAAAACACCAAACACCATACCATTAAAGCATAGAATACCTTATACATGGTAACAACTCACTCATAATCCACTGTTAATAATAAAATAAAATCTCCTTATAAAAACAGAGAATGCCATAATATTATTAATCTTGGCAATGCTCACAACACAGAAGAATTATTGATTTGTCATGCTCAAAGATTATGGTTTGGATGAAGTGTTGGTGTGCTTCAGCATAACATGTCAGGGGTGTAGTTACCAATACAACAGTGGTGGGAAAATGTCATACACAAAGTCATTTATGCCTCAGTAAAAAAGAAAAAAAAAACATAATTAACCCAAATTCGAAAACAGAAAATCAGACTTATTTTATTCTGTGCTGCACTGTAAGGCAATTATTTTAATTAAATACGGCACATTTTGCCAACATTCAGTATAAATACATATCTTCCCATTGCTTACACTGGAGAACAGCCAAGCAGTTTAAATGTTAAAGGTTCTTTGAAGTGGAAGCAAAACTGATCAGTTAACAATAACTGGATTATAGTGATAGTTTTGTCACTTCAGGAGGAATATGGGAGAGGGTCTGTCAGCACTTGGGACTAAAAATTGGAAGCCTTAAAGCATGCAATTCAGATAGTTTATTTTGATGAAAATTTACAACTACTGTTAAAGAGGTAAGAGCTGCTCTGCAAACACAAATCAATGTAATTCAAGCAAAAAAGTGAAAATGAAACTAGATTCCATAAGCTGTGCAAGATGGTGGTGACTCACACTAATGCCATCCAGTTATATATAAAAGTGTGGCGAATACTGGTACAACTGAACAATGATGAACAAAAATACTCGCCAGATGCTAAACGGTCTTGGGATGCCAACCAAAAGTCCACCAAAGGTCAAAAAAATCGAGTGAACCAGAGTAAAAGGAAACCAAAGATTTTATAAGACACAAACAAATCCAAGTTAACAATTCTAAGTTAAGCGCTTTCACCCGTTAGATACGGGCTTCTTCAGAACTGTTATTTCAGTATAAATTGTTGCCATTTAAATAACATTTTTGGCGCCAATCTGGTTTGCTCGATTTTTTGACCTTAGGTGGACTTTTGGTTGGCATCCCAAGACCGTTCAGCATCTGGCGAGTATTTTTGTTCATCATTATCCAGTTATATATAGGTTAAAAAAATAATTTAACTAAATTTAGCAAGACTTGTATAAAGGGGGCTTGAAGTGGATTCTGGGGAAAAAACACCAAGATCACTTTACAGTGGCATGTCCATTAAGATACAAAAATCATAACCACTTAATGATTATGATGCATTAAAATAGCCAGAGTACAAAGATATAATGAAATAACCGAGACATAGTTTTAACCATAATTTACTCATTCATACATACTTTATGGTGACTGGGTTAGTCCCTCTAGGCCAATGGCTTATTTTCAGGGACACCCAAGGTGGTATTCATGTTGATTAGAGGACATTTGGCCAGAACACCAGAGAACTTGCTCTACTCTTTGGAGGAGAGGAAGTGACACACTCTCTGAAGCTGATAGAGGGTGCCAGAGTGCTGCTTCTGCAGTTACAGGAATTAATAGATGGAGGAGAGTGCTGCAGAAATGAAGAATTGGAACTTAACAGGATTGGAGACATCATTGCTGGTAGATTTGATGAACCAGGTAATGCCAAAGGAAGGAGAGGAAGTATAATGGAATGACATGGTGGATTGAGTATTACAGGAGGGAGAAACTGAAACGTTGGAAACATTAGTAACATCTAGAGAAGAGAAAACACTGGAGATATTCTCAGCTGGTAGAATAGTTTTTAGGGTTTAACTCTGCAACAGGGTTTTTGTTACAAGAAAGAAGAAATTAAGCAGGTGCAACAAGGCAAGGAAGAATTAAAAAAGGAGCTGAGAGGGGAACAAGATTTCCAGTTTCTCAATGATCACAGAGAAGGCATCCAGTGATAAGAATGTTGTTTGTCTTTTTGGCTTTTCCAGGTTAGGGGTTGCCACAGCGGAACTCCGGTCCGCTAATGATTGGACACCCAACCTTCAGGGAAGGCACGCCCATTCACGCATGTCTTCCAGAGGCCACTCGACCATGGGCAGAACATGCAGACTCCACATAGAAGGCACTCCAGCCGAGAATCGAACAGGAGAACCTCTTAAAAACAATGACAGCATGAGTGGGAATGGCATTATGGATATTATTAATTTGCCCCTGGGATTTGTCCTTAAAGACATAAAAACATTAATTCATTTGGGACTAAATATTTTTGTCACGTTACATTTGAAAGCTTTAATTTGCTAGAAAAATTTATGACTGAGTCTGAAAAAAGAAATACACTAGCACTATATGGAAAGACTATTTCTGAGCTTGAGACTACAACTAAAAATGAAAGTAAATGTGCAGTTTAGGACTTCAGATATAGATGGGCATGACTTAAAACTGTTTGTTTCTTTCACTACGTAGTAAGGTACATGAAGTTAAACAAATATGTCATGAAAAAAATGTACGGACTGGGTGTTAGGAAGGTGTGGGTAATAATGAATGTTAAGGATGGAAAATGTAACATATTTCAAATACAATAATTCTGAATGGTAAGAAAGGATTTGTTGGGTACAGAGGAGCATATTGTTTCTGTGGGGATGAAAATCATGTAGTACAAGACTAAAACAAAGATTTGGTCAAAGCAAGGAGGGGGAACACATAGCAAAAAAAAAAGTAAGCCTATTTGTAGAAACTGTAAATAATTTGAACACTTCTGGTTTGAGTGTCCCATATTAGAAGTGGAAAGAATAGATGAAGAGGAAAGCTTAGAAGAAGGCCAGAAAATGTTCAAAGAAAAGGTGATATGGGGGAAGAGGTTTTGAGGGGAAACGGTTTAAAAGATAAAAAATTATGTTTTTTGCTTATTAGACCAAATGTAACAAAGAAGAAAAAAAGGAAAAGAATTCAGGCAGTATGTGTTTGTGTGTGTCTGTGTCTGTGTGTGTGGGGGGGGAGGGGGGCTGAGGGGGGTGTAAATTGTCAGGCCGGTACTGGCGTATGCATACATTAATATAATGCAGAGAAAGGTTGTTTAAAAAAACTAAAAATGTATTAGCAAATATGTCAATAGTAATGGTGGAGGATTTTACCTGAATCCCAAGGAAAGGAAAGAAAAAAAAAGCAATGCAATATATTAAGATGTTAAGAGAATTAATAAAATGTAGGAATTTAAAAGTAGGTAAGAATAGAGAATGTACATTTAATATGGGAATTTTTAAGACTGAAATTGATTAAATAGTGTACTCTAAAACATGAAAGCAAACAACATGGAGAGTACAGATGATAGTCCTTTCAGATCATAGAGCAATATTGTCTAGAATAAAGGAAGATGGAAAATAATAAATGGGGAAAAGGAATAAAGAGATTAACTTGCAGAGTTTAAAAAATCTGAAGAAGTGATAAAAGAGAAATAAACATTATAGAAAGATTATATGACAGTGAGACCATTTTATAAAGATTGCACACAGTGGTGGCTAGTGTATATGCATAAATATAAATACATCTATTTAGAACTGGAAAGAAGAATACAAAAATAAATAAGATGAAATATAGGGATAGTTATGGCATTATGTGAAAGAGACAGAGCAAGGAAGTGACAAAATGGAAATAGAGAAACAGATGTATGAAAAGAACAGTGAAAGGTAAAATGATATTATGTAGATTTTTCTGAAATGAAAGAAATAAGAGATTTGCCTTGCTTAGTAAAAGTAGTAAAAATGAGAAAAGGAGGGATAGATGCTATCTTAGATGGCAGAGGAGTCAAAATGCAAATAAGTAGATATTATGGAGGGGGTAGAGAATTTTTGTAGAGAAAGAGGTAAGTAAAGCAAATATGATAAATTAAAATATATTTTAGCTTAGAAGATAATATAAAAACAGAAGAAACAGAGAAGGTGGCAAAAGAAGGTAAGAATGAATTAATGCCAGGATTAGTTGGCATAATCTGTGAGCATTTTAAGGAAATAAATAAAGATGAAAGAGATTTAAAAATAAATGAATGGATGCGGGGGGGGGGGTAATGAAAGTTGACATATGTAGCATATTTATAAATTTGATATGGAAAAAGAATGAAAGAACATATATTAAAACAGAGGCTTATAACCCTACAGAATACTGACTATAAAATATTTATGAAAATGCTATAAAAATGATAGATAAAATGTTGGATGAGGTAGTAGGGGAAATGTTCTATCATATAAAGGAATAAAGATGAAAGAAATAATGATAATGAAAGAAGTAGCACAGCTGATAATGAAAGAAAATAAAGAAGTAAGACTGATTGCAACTGAGACAGCTAAAGCCTTTGATAAAGTGACACATGAACCGATATGACAGATTTTAGAGGCAAATGGTACAGAAGAAAAAAATATTAATGTAATAAAGAAATGTGATAAAAATGCAATGGTTTAATGTATGATAAATGGATGGATGGGGGAAATAAGTATTGAGAGTGGAGTAAATCAGAGATGTCCAATGAGTACGTGCTTATTTGTATTAGTAATGTATGTAGTAGTACAGACATAAATGTATGAAATAAGGGAGGCAAGATGGGAGATGGAAAGACATACTATATTACCAATATGCAGGGCATATGCAGATGATTTAGTTCTAATAACAAAAAACAAAGGATGGATATGTGAGATTGCAATAAGGATTGAAACACTGATAAAAAAAGTCGGATTGCATTTAGACAAAAGTTGGATTGCATTTAAACAAAATGAAGTTTAGGGTATTTGGCAAGATAATAAATTACTTCAAAAATTAAAACCTACTACCCCCTCAGCTGATAAATTACCAACAGAATACCTCCAAATAGGAGCCAAAGCCATTGCCTTCCCAATCTCCATATTGATCAGCAGAACCATAAAAGAAGGCACCATTCCATCTATTTGGAAAATCTCACACATCATCCAACTTCACAAAGGTGGTGACTCTACTGAGTTCTCCAACTATCGCCCCATAGCTCTTCTCTCTCCACTTGCTAAAATTATGGAGAAATGTATCCACAAACAATTAATAACTCACCTACTTCAGATAATCTCCTTGCTAACTGCCAACATGGATTCCGGCCATTTCACAGTACTACCACTGCCTTGCTATCTTTTACTAACTCTATCAACAATAATCATAATAACAATATTCTTTCCTCAGCATTCTTTGTAGACCTATCTAAAGCATTCGACATGGTTAATCATCAACTTCTCCTCCACCAACTGAAGTCCCTCTCACTGGACAATCCTGCTATGAACTGGTTTACATCATACCTAGAAAACCGTAAACAAGCAATTCTCTGGCAAAACCATCTTTCTGATCTCCTTCCCACCTCTCTAGGTGTCCCTCAGGGCTCTATTTTAGGTCCACTTCTGATTTCCATTTTCATAAATGACCTTCCTCTCTCTACTCCACTCTCCACTTGTATTCAGTATGCTGATGACCCTACTATCATCTGTTCTGCCTCATCCCAAACTGAACTTCATTCTATCACACAAAAAGCCTTTACCACTATAGAAGAATGGTTCTCCAACCACTGTCTTCTCCTCAACCCCCAAAAAACTAAACTTTTGCTCATTAAACCCTCTCATTTTTCTCCCCCACTTCATTTCACACTTACATCCAACAACGGTACTGTTATCTCTCCTGACCCCACCACCAAACTCCTAGGAATTACAATTGACAATCAATTAAAGTTTGACACTCACATAAATACTACAATAAAATTGATTAACAAAAAACTTGGATCCCTTTATAGAATAAAACCCTTCTTGACACCAGTTGCCAGCACCACAATAGCTAGAACCCACTTAATTTCTACCCTATTATACGCTTCCCCAATATTCAACAATCTTTCTACAAATAATATTAACAAACTAGCTAGAGCATATAACAACATCGCCAGATTTGCTACAAATACACCTTACAGGACTCATCACTGTCTGAACCTAAAACAACTAGACTGGCTTGAATTACCTCACTTATTACATTTTAACCAACTTATAATCGCCCATAAAGCCCTATAACCACCCAATAATATCCCTATTCTCCCTTCCCTCATAAGACCTTATAATAACTTGAGAAATCTACGCTCTGCTAACAAAATGTTGATTCATACTTCCTTATCTAACAACTCAGCAGGTGACTCCATATTCTCTAATTCAGTTGGTAAAATATGGAATCAACTACCACAAAACCTTACAACCCTAACCTCTCTCCCACTATTTAAAACTAACCTAAAACTTTTCTTCTCCAACCACTGGTTATGTTCTTGTACTAACCCTGCCTAGCTGTTATTCTCTAATTTATCTGCTACCCACATAACCTAATTTTTTTCTACCTTAAATCTTTATGTACCAATCTATACTCGAATCTTCACTCTTAATTCCTATCTCAGTCACTACTTAGTACTACTTACAATGCTTAAAACCTACCAGATACTGTACTTACATTTCTTTTTGTATACTATGTTAAACTGAAGATGAATTACTCTATATTAATGCTATCTCCTAATCGTTAGCATCCGATGTTTATATATTTTTAAGTATATTTTTGTTTTTAGTATGTATTTTGTGTGTTATTTTAGTATGTTTTTTTTAGTATGTTTTTTTTTGGAGCTTTTCTCCCCGGGCCTCCACTGAAAATGGACACGTATCCAGTTGGACTAGCCCGGTCAACAAATGTAAAATAAAATAAATAAATAAATAAAATAAATAATGGAATGCATTTCACAAAAAAGAAAATAAAAATTTGGGGAGTGACATTTGTTAAATATGACTATGTAATAAGTCAATTGAGAGGGAGAGAGAGACTGGGACAAATAAAAACTAGCTCAGAGGAAATGTTTTTATTTCAGAAAAAGGCATATATGTTGAATACTTAAGAAATCGGAAAATAGTATATTTACAGGACTATATATGTTTCTCACTTAGATGGAAAAAATACATTTTTTTAGCTTAATTCATAACTCAAGACTTAACCCGATAAGAAAATAGATAATTTATAATAAAAAAGAAGGCAGTTTGAATTTAAAAAGTGTCCTTACACAACAGGTAGAACACTTACCCCTGGTACAGAAGGCAGTGGGTTATCTTCACACACTAGGTAGATGGATTGCTGACACTTCAGGGCAGCATAAGGAGGTGCCGCACACCTGAGTGTGCTGTCCTTTAAATGAGATGTGAAACTAAGGTCTTATTTGCCTGAGCTGGTGGTAGATCCGGTTGGAGTAAAGGTTCCCATGGCACCTATAAAAAATTGTAGGGGAGGTTTCTTGATATTCTAGTTAAATTTCCCCTAGTAGTAGTATAAATGCCAATTTGGGTTTCCCCTGAAAAGACACTACTAGTCTAGTGGGATAACCCAATCAAGAAAGGACAAATTAATAAAAATAAGCAAAGGTGCATTTATCATCTATATATTTATTTTAGGTAATGAGAAAAGTAAAGAAAAGACAAATTAATGATAGGTAAGATGTTATATGGAAAATATAAAAATGAGTGGGAAGAAAAAATTGGGAAAAGGAAGAAAAAGGATACAAGCATAAAATTAAATTACAGAAGTAAAAGAGGTTAACACAAAAAGAAAATAATTGTATAATTTGATTTTAGAATTTTTTTGTGTACCCATGGAAGGAGTTAAAGAAGATAGAAATGTCAATAAAAGACAGAATGAAAAAGTTTAAAATATTTTATGAAGTAGAGGATTTTATTAAAGGGAATTGTATTAGAAAAATTACCAGTGAAAGGGAATACAAAATATAAGGTGATGGAGGAAAGAATATGTGTTGAATGTAGTGAAGAAACAACAAAATACTTTTTTTGCAAAAGAATAAACAATTTTGAGAACATTTTAAAATTGAATATAGACATGAATAATTTAAATCTATGTATATAATTATACACACACACACACACACATATATATATATATATATATATATATATATATATATATATATATATATATATTATATGATAATACATGGGAAGGAATGATGATAAAATAAAGAATTCTGAAATTAATAAATAAGACAAAGTACTGTTTGCAACAATATGGATGATGTGGGAAAAAAAAGAAGTGCAAATGTGTTATATAACAAGATAATGGAAGAGAATGATGTATTAGCTGACAAGGGGGAAGAGGATAACTATAGAAGAAAAATGACTGAAAAAATGAGTTTTCTAGTTAAGTTATTTTGTGTTGATAACTTGTAAATAATTTTAAGTATGCATTTAAAAAATGAGAATATAAATAATTGATTTAAAGTTTGTTTTCAAAAAATAAATGTAAATATTAATAAAGTACCCCTACTCTTTTTGATGTGTTATTGGATCTTTTACATCTACCACAGGTCCCATTATTGTGGCAGATAGGGTCTCATTTTACATCTCATCTGAAGGGTAACACACCAAATAGTACAACAACCCTAGTATACTGCACAGCAATCTTAGCATTGGTAAAATTGATCCAAGTACCTGGCAGGGGAACTGAACCCATAACTTTCTGCACTAAAATTGAATGTACTACCTGCTGAGCTACTGAGACTACAGTTCTCCTGCCCCTCTAAGGAAGACATCACTGATAAAGAATACAACTGTACCAAAGGCAGCAGCATGATCAATCAAGTACTGTCTTTCTGGTTTGCTGAAATAACACCAATAGAAGGTATTTTAAATCTGAATATTTTGGGGCAGCTCCATACCTTCCAACATATTTGGTAAAGAATTCTGGACAAAGCCAAAAATAATGGGGGGATACAATCAGGAACATTTTTTACTATCTCTCTAATTCACCTAAAAAAATTTAATATAACAAGTTTCGAACCAATATGATTTTTTTATAAAATTCTAATGACCGGCATTACAAACTGATTTTAATCATGAGTGATATAACAGACAATTAAAAATGTTATGAGAGACATGAAAACTATTTGAAGGAAAATCAGAGACATTCTGTAGCAATAGGGAAAACTGTGAGTTACATATAGCACTCAAATGGGAATATCTCGTCACAATAACCAATTTCAGGCATACTCTTTTGGATTTACAGGAATTTAAATGAAGCAGTTATGATTTTCTGAACATTATTACAACTGTCAATGAACAAGTCTCAGCAGAAGAATTTAAGCATTTGTAGTTTTAATGACTAAAATTATTAAAATTACAATTTTAATCTGAGGCTTCTTCATTTTCATACAGTTTAGTATGGTTTGAAATTACCATAACATCCATAGTACCAGCAAGTAAAAGAATTAGAAAAAGAAAAAGTAAAAGAATCCCAGGCCTCCGCTGAAAACAGACAGCTCTGTCCTGTTGGACCTCCCCAGTAAACAAATGTAAAATAAATAAAATAAATAAATAATACAAGAAACCATAGCCATAATCAACTTTCAATCTCCAAAATATGGAAAACTATACTACCCCCTCATAAGGCAGAAGAACTGGGCAAATTGTGAAACATTTCTTAACAACTAGGACGATAGCTCACAGCATGGTCACAGTGTTACTTTACAGTTGTTTTACCACATACCCAGTTCTTCTTCCATCAGAAACTCTCAGGAGGAGCAACTCAAGTTGCAGAAGTCCAAGGCTCCAAATGGGCAAGCCAAGCAACACCCCCCCCCCAAAAAAAAAAAACAAAATCAAAAATAATTTTTAGTTTCTTTGCTGAAGAATCCTGGATAAAGCCAAAAATAATGGGAGGAGACCTGAAAAGGACAAATTTTAAATACTGTTTTTTATCCGTTTTTGAACCAGATAAACCCACTGGAGAAAATGTTCCTTTTCAAGGGTGATCGAGGAGTACTGTCTGAGTGACACGCTCACAGTCACACAGTAGGCAAATCTTCCACAACTTAAATGCACAATGTTAGAGGGATAGATAGATATTACAGAGAATATCACTTATTTAGAATCATCTTTTTATCCACATAAAGGAAAGTACTTCTCTTACACTATTTAATTGTAACCTGGATGAATGGATGGGCAACCACAAGTTCACCCCTGGTTTAATACCTTTGTAGGGGAAACATAAATGTTCAGCTCATCTTTGGGTTATACATACGTAAAATATAAGGGAATGTATGGCTAGGTTTCTAAAGACTTTCATGGATCAATAGCCTAGCAAGTACCTATTAACATATTGAGGTGGGATAATTTAAATTTTGTACTTTTGACTACAGGAAGTGACTCATTAACATCTCAGACTTTAAGTGCCAAGAGACTTTAATTCATGTAAAACAGAAAAAGGTTAACAAAACTACAACAGGTGTTTCATGGACATGCATTTTCTGAACAATGAAAACACTAATGACTGATTTACCAAAAAAAAAAAAAAACTAAAAATAAAAAAAGCTAAGGGATGTCTGGCAGTTGGCGTGGAAGATTAAGATTAAGGCTCTATGCTCTTAATGATGTGCCTCAAGGGTCAAGGTTTCTAGCTGTATGCATCTGCAGATGTCAACAGAAATTCCTAACTGGGGCATTTCACACCACACATACAAAAAGAGAAATCATATACTTCCTCCCCCCTAACTGATGCATAAAAGAGACATTACTGACCTAATTTTGAAAAGTCTTGCTCTACACTGACATAAGAATGCACTTGCTGAGTGAAGTGCAGTTAAGTGGAAAAAGAGTCAAGCACTCAGCAGGACAGAAACTTTTCTTAGTTGTCCAGAGATTGGGACACTTAGGAGGGGGGCACATTTTTTCAAGTGGTGGGGCACATGCACCCATGAGCCTCTCTCTAGTGTTGTCCCTTTAGTGGAACCACTACAGAGGCCACATGTGAGGCAGAAAGGGCACAGTAGATTGCAGCACTGGCAAAGTGCTGAATTCTGGTGTATAACTAAGGGCCATAACCCCAAAATAATATAATGTGTTCTGTGCCACACTCAGCATATGCCGGGCTGTACATGGTCTGGCCATGTTGTACATAGAGGGTAGCAGGGATCAGGGCACAGTCATCACTGAATGCAGAAGTTAGAAAAAAACAGTTGACAGCTGACTACAACACTACAATGTGGGTATAGTCACAGATGTTTTGGTTAGTAGCCTCATACTCTATGTGACTGTAGGATGTGTCAGGGATCACATGTTTCAATGACAGAATTGGGTGCTGCTACATGACTATTGTAGGTTTGCACTGTGCTAGTTAGCCATGTTGAGGGTGGCCCTATCCCTTGGCAGGGATGGGGCAGAACTATAAGGCCTTGTTGGTCTATGTTAAGGAAGTGATCCAAAAATAGAGTCTGATAAATGTCATTATTAATGATTAAAGATGGCAGGTCTTCTACTAGCATGTGACACAGATGTGTGGAATATTTTGTGTACACATCTGAGTGCACTGATCAAAGGCGTCTGAAGTGGAGCATCCTATTTGTGTCTGGACCCTCCCAGTCTGTGAGTCTCACATCCAGTTGAGGCAAACTGGATGGCAGTCACAATACACCCCATGGATACACCTATGGAGCTTATGTTTTCCAACAGTTACTTCAGTAACACAATCATCTCATAGTGCCAAAACTCCAGGTCACTGTGTAGTTGTAGTATGTCATCAAGCATGTCATGAAGCACATACATGATTTGTGGGTGTACCAACTGCCTGTGCTTGGATTACCAGCCTACATCTGCTGGGTGACTCCAAGTGCTACATGCATATCAGAGGAGCCAGTACAGGCATCATGTCAGTGTCAGAGACTCCTGTATACTCTTGTATCTCTCCCTGTTAATACATCTGTCCATATCAAAGGCAATGCATATATTAGATGCTGTGTCTGATGGAGACATAGGGTGAACTCATTTGGGGCTGTCAGCACTGAGAGGCAGACCAAGCTCCAATGAGACCATGCACTCAGCATCTGTACTACCATAAACACTGTACCAGTGGATGTCGGTCTCCCCTCCCCAAAAGTTTGTCAAACCGTATAGTACCGCTGTATTAACAGACAATGTTGTCAGTAAGTTCCCATCATCATCAACCACAGTAGTAGAGCTGATATCAGTCCTATGTTGTCCTGCTGAGCTGGACTCTACTCCAATGGAACTTGTGAATACATGTTATACACAACACCATTGTAAGCCAACACATGCAGACCAGATGTACTAATCAGGATAAATGTGAAGGTTGCCAAAGGTTGTGTCCTCTTCACTTAGTGCATAACTATGTGTCATTGGCTACTATTATGATCAGTATTAACCTGGTGTTTCTCCTGTGGAAACAAGGATAGTGGATACCAATGCACTACCTAAATGCAAGCTACCATCTGGTATGATGGGCCTGTCCTCCATCACCCTAGAATGTTACACCAAAATGTCCTTCACCTTCATCAACCATTTAATTCTTGGTAGCCCTCTTCTTGTGGTGGTGGAGGAGGTCCTGCCTACCACAATGTTCCCAGCAGTTTGCTTTGCATGTGACATCATATCCATGATTCTGTTTTATACCCACTGTAACAACCTATCATGGCCACCTACAGCATTTTCATTCTGCATCAAGCCATTGCAGAACTGGTCCCTGACATGGCTTACACCACATATGACCAGTATGAATCTGCCATGTGTGCTGTTGGCCTTCAAAAACACATCATTCTCCTGGCTTATAAACATTTCTAGCCACTACCAACTCCAGATGATTATACATCAGCCCACATATCTGCAAACAGGACATGTAATGCAGTTGTTGTATCTGCTAGAGTAATCCATGCATCTAACAATTATAAAGGCTACTTCCCACTGGATCTGCAAGTATGTCCCCTGCAGTTATGAACTGTCATGGTATCCCCCTGGTATGTGGTAGTGTACTTATGCAGTTATGTATGGCTACTGTATTCCCCCATATGTCAAGATATGCCATGCAGCTTCCTCTGGGCAAGGCATCCCCTAAAGGGATGCACTAGCTTGCTGTGTGACTGTGTGGTGGCCCTGAGTGAAATTTCAGTGCTTTTGGGTGTTTTTTCCTCCACACACTTTGATGTGTGTGTCTTCTGTGGTACTACCACTGCATTTATCACATGTAAAGTAACATAACCATGTGAGGCCTACCATTTCACATGAGTCAGGCACACAAAAAGGGACCTCCCTTTCCCTGACTGCTGCTGTAGTTATTGCATGGGTGTAACAGGTACATTAACAGCCAACTCTACTTTATTTCTCTCATGATCCATATCATCTGCACTTTTAAAACAATTCCATTAAATCCTATTCATATGATTTAAGTGGTTCTGCACAACATGGAAAAAGCACATTATTTCATGGTGGAACTTGGAAGTTAACATGGTGAGTACGCAAGGAAGTCAGATAGTGCAGAACCATACCTATCGACATGAGGTCTACACATGCCCTTTGGCATGAGGTATGAGATGTCTGTCTTCCAGATCTGAGAATGCATGTAACATAATGGTAAAACTTTATGTCGCATAACATGTGATTCAGAAATATGCACCCATAGGCATGACTCTACCATACTGCTCCTTCAGTGGACCAACTAAGTGGCCATAGCTACTTCATCCTCCAGTACATGAAAGGTACCCATCTGAGAAGTGTTATCCAATATACAGGTGAACAATGCAGACAGTGATAAGATGACCTGAACCAGTGTCACCCTCACCTGCTCCAGCATTGAGAGGCAAAGTTTTATGAGATGCAGCCACACATGTACCTTTACATTTATCTTCTACCATTATTAATGTTGTCCACCTATGCTTAACTGCACTTCATTTTTCTGCCAGCTGCTGAGGATCACCGCCTGAATATCATGGGCTGCCACAGAAGGCAGGGAAGCCTTCCCAGGCATTCCAAAGTACAACTACAAGGGTGTACATGTCGTACATGTACATTATTTTATTCCCATTATGTTTTCCATATGCTGGTCCATTTCACATAGTGGAGATGAGGTGGGATTCAATATAGTCTCCAGCCAGTGCAACTGATGCTGGGTCACTAGTACCACTAAGACTGCATCCTAGAAGGGGGGGGTCTGCTACAGATGGATAGGGGTGTCACCTGTACTGTACTGCTGCAGCTAAAGAGGCTGGTAGTTAGAAATCTACATTGATAACAATGAGTGCTTTCTGGAGTGGATTGAGAATTCACTAAACTGCCATAATCTAGTTATTAGGCCACCTAGGGATTATTCCTGAACTAGCATACAAGCATACATAAAGGCATGCTTAAAATAAGTTGAATGTCATATTGTTTTGTCTTCTGTGACAGGTGTTTGCATGTAAATAAATGTGATACACATAACAAGATGGCATGTTTGTTTAATTAGTGGCCATGTAGGGCTAATACACTGGAAATTACATTTTGCTTACTTGGTAAAGTTTGCAAAGTAATGTGAGGTGATTAAGGTAAATAAAATGCATTGCCCAAAGGAGACTGATCCTGGATAAGACCCTTCTTCTATCAGAATCTTTGGCCTGTCTGACGTTAACTGTGAAACTTTGCTCTCAAACATAGTAATTTACCACTTACTTTTATAGGAAGCTTAATCAGAAGAAATGTAGAGTCTATTTCTGCATCCTACCATTATTTTCCTGATTTCTTGGCTCCCTGGTGAAGTAGAAGAGCTGTTACTATTTGTTCTACTTTTCTGTTGTAGGAAAATTATCTTAAATGCATGGTTTTTATCTGAACACTTAATTTTCCTTCCACCTCCCAAAAATGTACTGGATAATCAGTGACTTGTCCACAAATGCAAAGCATTTCCCCTTATCTCTGTAAACTCATTTATTGCTTAACAGGGTTTGAAAAAGACACGATCACCTACAACCAGCTAACAAAGCAAATCAATAAAATCCATGATGTGCTTAAATGCTGTAGAATACCTGCCTATGGCTGTAAAGAAAAAGCAAAGATAAGTGCATACAGACAGCACTTCAATAAACTGAAGTGCTATAAAATACAGGACACACACACACACACACACACACACACACACACACACACACACACACACACACGGAAATACATAGGTATGTTGCTTAGCATCATATATTTCAGTGGGTCTGCAGTAACACAGAATGCCTAAGCATAAACCGAGTGCATCTGTCTGTGGTAGAGTTTCAACCTGCTCCTATGCCTATTATCGCCATAATACTTCTACATACCATTCAGCTGTACGGTTATATACTGAGATAAATGAAAGTTTGTAGCAGTCCAACATTAATATACAGAATTGTAATACACAGAACAGTAATATATAAAGAGTAGTGGAATAAGTGATTGTTACTATGAATGCACGCTGTTTCAATAACAGTAAAGAAGCACTTGAATATAGTTTTATTTGGAGAGCACTGTATGTGGATTTTTTTCACTCATTCACTCACTAACTAACTCACTTATTCACTCGCTCACTCAGTTAGATTTAATGACCCGAATGAACAGCTTTGCAGTGTTTATTTTTATTGGAATTCTGTGGAAAAAGTTCCAGGAATAGCTAATAAATTAAATGAAAAACTAGAAATAGTTGATAAATTAAATGAAAAACTAACTAGGTCTCATTTGGTTTAATGGCTTGTGAGATATAGTTTAAATAAAAAATGTATTGTTGCTCAAGAAAGTTTTCAGTACAAGGACTTTTTGCATTTTGCTTAGCAAAAGAACCTTGTTTTTTTATGAAAAACGTGAAATATACATTTTAAATTAAAATCATATCACTGTATTCATTGTAAATATAAAGCATAAAATAACATGAATATTGAGAATTTTAAACTAGTCTATGCAATTGGGAAAAGGTAACTAAATAAAAAAGCATTGGTGTTGTTAGAGAGTCTGGTCCATTACTCATTATAAGAAACCACATTTGACCATGATGCAGCTCTGAACAGAAAACTATGCACATGTGATCACAAAAGGTGCTATTTGGATAGCTAGCTTGCCTGAAACAGAATAGCAAGCTATATTATTGCCAAGTATTTTTTTTAGCTTGATGTAGGATAAAGGGTCTCAAAAATATGTCTTATGCTGCCCGACTGAAAGAACTCCAGCTCTATTCAGTCTCATACCGCTTGCTCAGAGGTGACCTGTGCCTGACATATAAGGCCATGTCAAACCCAGATTTGATGAATATGCTTCATCTCAAAAAATCTAGATCCCTCAGAACCACAAGGGTGGGAGACTTAAACCTTGACACGGTTATTAATAGGATGTGCTGGAGGGACAGATTCATCACCCAGAGACTCCCTATGCTGTGGAACAAAATCCCGGTACATGTGAGGCAGAGCACCTCGCTGGCATTGTTCAAGAGGAATCTTGACCAATGGATGGGAGATCGCAGATATACCCCAGGGATTACTTCAGTGTCACTGCTTGACAGAGGCACAGCAAAATAATAGGCATAGCTTTATTCAAACTAAAGGGGTGGCGAAAGCCACATAACTATGGGCTAGGCTTATAAATGCCCTTGGGCAGATAGCCTAGTATGAACCTATGAACCTATGAACCTATGTATGAAGATTAAAGTTATATATATATTATGGCAGCTCATGTTTATGATCTATTTAAATTAGAGATGCCTGACTAAGAGGATGATGACACTTGTCAAGTTGTTTGTCAGTAAATAATGTTATAGTCACGGGTCTGCCTGTCATAGATGGTAGTGGAGACTGTGTCTACAAAGAGGTGCCATTCATGGATCTGGTGGCATGAACAAAAGTCTACGTGCTCATGCAAATAAGATCAGTTTGGTTTCTTAAGTATGCACTGTGGGATATGAATATTCTTATATGGTAAGCCCAACATAGTACAATGGTCTGTCTAACTGTGTCATAATGTTATGGATAATTTTTGAAAGAAGGCTAAGCAAAGTGAGTTATACGGTAGGTCTTGAATGAAACTGTTAACAGTGAATGTGAATAGGCTAATAAAGCTAGGTAGAAATGGCAGAATTATGACATATTTAAAGGAACTGTGACCTCGTTTTTTAGCTTTACAGGACACATACCATGTTGAGCAGAAGGGCAAAGCTTTAGTTAAGGGAATATGCTATAGACATGTGTCTTCCACCTTCCCATGTAATAACCTGCAGGTGACAGAGCAGGAATGTGCCCTTCTAGAACTGAAGAAACAATAATAATTGAGAATAATGTAGACATAAAGGAATTCCTGGGAGGAACCGAACTTATGGTTTTGAGTGTGCATTTTCCACCGTGTCCTCACATTAAGCTTTCACAGAAGCAGTGAAAGAATTAGTTGCTTTTCACGAAGGGATTTTGATATAAATATATACATACATTTATATATGAAGAGACTCATCAAACCTTTTTCAGGTCAGTGAACATAGAAAAAACAAGAAAACTATTTTTTTGCAGGGGTAAACCCTACTCCATACATCCTCTGCTAATTATATATACAACCTGTGAGATCTTACAACAGGGTAAGACAAACTCCCTTACCCCACTGCAATGTGATCCCATATAAAAGGCTACCAGCAAAAGCTCCACGAGGCAAAACATTCCCTCATATGAGTGTTCTCTCTTCTTTACAGCTCAAAAAGTATTACCCAATATGAACATACTCAATTTTTACCTATAACCATTTTATATATATATATATATATATATATATATATATATATATACATATATATATATATATATATATATATATATATATATATATATGGATTCACTTCAGAAGCTCGAATCCCCAAAATCTCGAATTTCATATAACCGAAACCAAAAGATCGATTTTTGGAAACTCGAACTTCTGAAATAAAACCGTAAAAAAACAAAAAAAACTCAAACACCGCTTTTGCAGGGGGGATTTGCCCCACTGCACCCCCCATGTGGGGGGCTGTGCCCCCCACACCCCTCCTACTTAAATATACCAACTCCGAATTCGCGCTACAGTGGGGAAAAGGGAAATCTCCCATTTTGAGCTGTATGTGGAAGCACAAAAATGGAGATTTCCCACTTCCTGTCAATACCGCAGAAAAGATAAAAACATTACTTGCACACAGACCATACAGGAATCCTTGCCTCTGTGTGCACGTAACGTTTTATTATAAGTAACTTCTTATTTTTTAACACTTTACATATTCGATTTACTGAAATCTCGATCATATGGTTTCGACCATATGCAATTCGAGATTTCAGTAATTCGATTATGTGAAGTGTTCCCATACATATATATATATATATATATATATATATATATATATATATATATATATATATATATATATATATACACAGAGAGAGATGAGATTGGAATGTACTGACCATCTCCAGATATGTGTAAGGTGGTTCTACAGTTAATCAAGTCCCATCTAAGGTTATAAGACTAGTAGACGTCTTTACAATAGAACATGTGGCTTCTCACTCCATTTATTATTCCAAGAAATATAGATTAAGCTATAGAAAGAGCATGCATAGTTGTTCGTAAGAGTTATTACACATCCCATTCTGACTTGTGTCTATGTCTCTTTGGAGTATCATTTGCGGAAACTAAAGCACTTTGTCTCAGAGCCTCACTGGAAATTCCTAGTCTAGTGTATAAAAACAGATTGAGAAAATTATATTAACAACTAGTAACAGATACAGCAGAAAAGATATTTAATAAGAGGGTGCCCTCACTTGAGGGATAGAACTGGATAAACAGAAAGGGATGGAAGTAGAGAAAAATATATAGGAGACTCTTTGGAAAAAGAATACAGAGGAATTAAAGAAAAGGACACACTAGAAGTCTTTGAGAACAAGTTTAGTGCAAATGATATAACAGTGCAAAGTCAAGTAGATGAAGTTAAATGGGAAAATTAAAAAATTCGAAACCATACATTAGTCACTCACAGATACGTTTTTCATAATTGTTGTGAATATCAAAAAGCTTTGGCTGTCTGACTTAGCAGCAAAGGTTGCAAAGTATCATTGTGATGATGTGGCTGGGGGGGGACTGTTTAATTAGAAGCTCAGTAGTGATAACAGATGTATTTTATAGACTGTTGTGAATGACTATATACTGCCAAAACTAAATGGGGGAACAAGTGATAAAGCTATTATGGATTATCTATGGGGACTGGGTATGCAAGATAATGAACGATCAAGCAAATGCTTTGATGGCTCTTTTAAGTACAAACTAAACTAGGAAAGTGATGAAAGCAATGCAATACTAAAATCTGGGTAGTGACGGGTTACAAGTAGACGTGTGGAGACATAATAAAGATGAAGTGATTGGTTATTTTCTGAAGAGTATTTAATGAATTTATTACAACTAAGTTGATACTCCATCATGGAAACAAGCAGCTGTAGTGGTATTGCCAAAACTGAGAAAGATGTTTACAATCCTCCTACAGGCCCATATCAATACTAATTCATAAGTATAAATTGCTTATGTACATTATTGCTGCAAGTTAAAAAGAAAGGCGGGGCAAGAAAACAAAAATGGATTGACAGTTTGATAAGCTTGGATATGGAAAACACTTTCAACATGGAGGGATGCTGTTATTTAATAACAATATTATTTTATGGATTCACAAACTAATCTCTCTGTTCACTAATGACCTTACTTTCCACAATTTAACATAGCGATGTATGCGGATGACTTCTTACTCTTACACTCCAATGAAACATCCTCTGAATTGCAGAACCCTTTGCAAGCCACTCTTACTACTCTATACAATTAACCCTTCCATCATACATCAGGTCTACCACACTCATCCTAACCTTCCTCAGCCCACATATGGGCCAGTGAAGTTCATAGATTCATAGATGAACACTAAGCTAACTGCCTTGAAGGGCCATTTTAAGCTTAACTAACAACCGAGGGATCAGAATCAAACTCTCCCTCTTGTGTCTGTGAGGTGAAGACCTTAACTATTCTGCCAAACCCAGATCAAGGATGCTGGGACATGACTGTTTGGTTAGCACTGGACTGGATATACCCTAAATCACCCCCCTTCTGCAGCAGCCTTGAGAGATCTACTGTGTCTGCTTTCAGGAGGTGCATGAGTGCTTCCACACATGCCTAACTTAATGGCCAAGTGGCACACATCTTGCTACATGAAGCTTGCTGGTCTCTTCATGCTGCACTTGCAGTAAGCCAGGCTGCCTTCCTTCCCCGAGGATGGGTAAGCCAGCACTGGATGATTACTCCCATCCTCCTCCACCCAGCCCCTCCAGCTCCCATGTCACTAGCTGAGCATGGGTTGTCTGTGACACAGTCAGCCCTTCATTTTTCTGCACCACAAAACCATGTCCCAGCTTGTCAATTCTTATAGGAGGGAAGCAGTGTGGCCTGCTGCAGTCCTGATCCCAACAGGAATGTTGAGGTTCTGCCAGTGGCAGCTATTGGCTCAAGTGGCTCATATCACTTATAAACAGAATAGGTACTCCATGGGAATACATAGTATCACATAAGGAGCCTTCTACATCAGCAGCTTCTAACAAAGCAATCAGCTAGCAGGGACAAGTGATGGGCCTAGAAGGAGAGACCTCCTGCATGAATGATGTCCTGCCTGGTGCCTGACTTTGGCCTCCAAAGGCAAAAATGGGCTTATAAGGCACTTGCCTCTTTAGGGAACAAATTGAGCATTAGGTCTCTGACCTTAGCTGGGGAAATTAATGGGACAGCTGTTGCCAAACAGCAGAACAACATGGCTAAGAGGGTGCAGGGCAGAGTTTGCTTGAAAGTGAAAGAGTAAAATTAAAAAAAACACAACATTAACATATCATATTACTACTGAGTGCACATCATACAGTGAAGAAGAACATTATTATTATTATGACAATGTTATGTTCTACTCCTAAGCTTCTGCTAATGGTAACCTTAAAACATTGTCTGTTGACCACAAATTCCCTGCCACTCACTCTATCACACGTTTTGTTTCCCATATTCACCTAGCTGTTGCATTCCACATCACCTTGAGGTACTTCCACTCTCCGTTGTTAATAGCCTCCCTGAAGCTATAGTTGTGGGTCAGCTGTTGCTTGGGCAAGAGCTCAGTAATGGAGGGGGTTATCATTAAGGCAACTATGGCTGGTGGATGCATTTTCCCCTAAGACTATGTCCCTGTAGCAGACTGAGATACTGTCATTCCAGAATGACACTTCCCTGACTTGTGCATGCTACTGTGCATGAGTCAGAAACTACTGCACTTGTTAGATATGCATATTTAACTCATTCAGTCCAATGGCGCTCAGGAAGTTTGCATTGTAACTTCCAATGGGCGGAGCCTAAGCCTTTTGACATATCATAAAAACATCAGTTAATATTGATTTACCTGCACTAGAGTGAGGTCAAATGTTAATGCAGTTGAGTTTGCCATTGTGTAAGCTTTAAGGTGAAATATTTTAAAACCTTGTTCGTAGCATGGTTTTGGAATTCCTGATGCAAATATGAACAAGCAGTATTTGATGCCTAGAGTCATCAGTTGGAGTTAACTGCAGATGCACCTGGAGGTGTAACTTGGATGTAATTCTGTGTCATGGAGTTACACTAACCTCCATTAGGTGTCAGCTATGCATCTGATCAGCCTGCCTACATCTTCCTGGATGGACCAGTCAGCATTGGCCAATCACTGACAGCATCACTGGCTGGCTATGTTATCACCCAGCCAGCTAAGTAACAGCAGCCATCTGGGTCACACTCAGTGGCGTATTCTCTGTGCCAAACAGCCAGCTTGCCAACCATTCATTTTAAAGAGAAGTAAATATATAACCCTATTAATATTAAAATCATATACAGGAGAAGAGGAATATATGCTTTAAGTTGCAGAAATTGTACTTAGGACTCGGCTAAGTAGTCATGGAAGGTAAAATATGGAATGGGAAACATTAAAAGAAAGAAACAAATCAGTTCATTTTAGAACATGGTTATATATGCATGATGCTAACCAGTGGGTACACTGTTGTATATCAGATATCCACAGACAGAAAAAAGTAATGCCTGCTGTAAAAAGTTTGTGCGAAATAGCAATAAGAAACTTTTACAAAATTAAAAACTATCTGGAGTTTGTAATCAGAAGAAACTCAATACACAGGCTTAAATATAAACCATAACAGTTATTAAATACAAAGATTTTTCTATTTTAACAATGGGTAAGTGGTCTAAGCACCTTAGGGTTGCCATATCCTTAGAGCATCTGTGGTGGGAGGTTGGCATAGCTGTGGTGGATGGTGGATGGTTGGCATAGCTGTGGTGGGAGGGGGCTGTATTAATAGTTTTCCATCTATTCATTCAGGTTTCTTTTCAGGAAGCTGAAGGTATTTTGAAGAGGAAGTTAATTTCTAAATTGGCATAATGGTTAAAGTGTTTACAAACATAGCATGCAGATTTTGATTCCCACATGGGGTAGTTGGCTATGCTTAAAATGGGCCTGAAAGAAGAGTTAGCCTAGTGCTAATCTATGAGCCTGTTCGTCTTCACACACCTCCACATTGTCAAAAGACTGTGAGAAATTAATAATGATATTAAATAGAGTGCATTTTTTCTTTTGGGGGGGGCGCACATAATTAAAAAATTCAGAAGATCTATCCAGTTTTCATTTTCACTTTCATAGATTTTACAAATTCATATCTCTCAATCTAGCTAGTTTTATATATATATATATATATATATATATATATATATATATATATATATATATATATATTGGATCCCATGGAAATATGATTTATAATCAGCATTTCACCAGTTGTGACCAATGACTATAAATGAGTGTGTGTATGTGCACATCTGTGTGCGTTTGTGTGTGTGTTGGAATAAAATGTAATTTCTATAGATATATTAAAGAAGCCACTAATCTAGCAATACTAATTATGTTTGAACAGCCACATCCTAGTCCTGTATTAAGAATATTGCTGGGAAGAAATAAACTAAAAGCAGAATCAAAACAGGCTTTAAGTAATTCTGTGTTTAACCATACCGCGTAAATTATGACTGCAGTTAAAATAAATAATAAGGAAAAGAGTTATGCCTTTTAAAGGTATCCAGTGAAACAGATAACAGAGACATTATTTTCCAATCATATCTCCTAGCAGCTGTTATTCATTGAAAGGGCATCTCCAGAGCTTGTGTCTGCTAATGTAATTAACCCAATCTGTAAATGGCAATCTTTCAGCATAAACCTATTGCTGCATTATATTGAATATTCTTCATTTATTTCAGGTAATGCTTCTCTGTTTTCCTTTTTATCTTTTCAGCTTTGCAGAAAGTCTTCATAATCTTATAGTAAAGAGGCCCTCTAAAGATTCATATGAGATATATTAAGTGTCCCAGCATTTCTATAGTTTTAATACTAAAAGGTTTAGCTGTAATCACAACATTTTTATTGTACCGGAAAAATAATCTTGATGTACAGTGAAAGATAAGACAGCAATGGCCAGCCAGAGAGATGGAAAATAATTAAAATATATCTTAACACAAGATAAACACCGTTGAACCCCTCCCCACTCCCATCATCATGCTTTCTGGAGGCAAGTACATTTCTTACCCAAACAATGTGTTCTTATAACCATCAGCATTTCCAGACAGGCAGGCATAGCAGAAGCTGTACAAATTTGTTTATCTTCAGTAGACTGTTGGTCCATGTAACCAGAATATAATATTATGGGGCAATAGCATCAGATCTTAATTACCAAAAACCCAAGATAAAGAAAAATAGATGGGGACTTTGTCTATTTTCCTTATCCTGGGTTTTTGGTAATTAAGATCTGATGCTATTACCTCACAGGCAGCCTTTCTCTGTACATGACTGTGTTAAAAATGTATCACCAGTGGGTCCTGCTGGACAGAAAAGAAATAGATGTGTATATCAGACTTTATTGTTGTAATTACTGATGAAATGTATATATTTTAACAGAGGATACTGGAAGGGAAGGGGTTAAGCTCAACCCAGCTAACCTTAATAAAAATAGCCTGAAATTAAATTACTTGGTTTAGGTCATTAAGAGTTTGTCTCACAAGTGTGAATTCTGCCAGAGAATAGCTTGTTAGTTTCTGCAGGAAGGGTGGAAGTATTTTACAGTTTCCATATGCTGTAATAAATTTTAGCTAAAGTTCTATGTGTATATTGTAACACATCAGTGCAAGATCCTGTCTCAGTTTCTAGTGAGGGGGTAGTGTGGGAACCACAGAGTCAGGTCACCAGATGTGATGTCATTCTGTAGCCAGCATCAAAATTGTGTTTGACTGCTAGTGAAAGATGTAAGGTGCACACTCGAGCTGACAAGACACTCATCCACTTTTATCTAGCCTTGCTTTAGTAAGTCACTAGGGAACAGTAATTCTTCAGCCAGTTAGAGAAATATAGTGAGATTAGTTAAATGTTGTTTTTTCTGTATCTGTTTGAGTCTTTCCATCAGTGTTGTTTTTTATATTTCCTGTTATTGAAACTCTGGTGTTTATTTTAAATAGATATTCAGCATGTTCATGTTTCTTTTTATTTATTAACTATATCTAGACCTTTCATGGTGGGTGAGCTTTTAAAAATATTTAACCTTTGAGAGTACTTGCATTTATTTAGTGGCACTGTGGTTCTATGCTCCTGAGTGTCTTGCTGCTTGGTTAAACACTACCTTTGATAAGTATTAATTTTAATAAGTGTAATTGGATATCCTTGTAAGAGCCTTAAAGTAGCTGGCTTCGGGTGTTCTGGTGGCAGTGAATCTACATTATAGTCTGGGTGGAAGTGATGGAGCAGGTAAGCCGTGCCAGCCTTTCCCAGGTGTGTGTGTGTGTGTGTGTGTGCGTGTGTGTGTGTGTGTGTGTGTGTGTGTGTGTGTGTGTGTGTGTGTGTGTGTGTGCGTAAATCAGATATCAAAGAGAGTGTATGACAGCTACGTTGAACAGTGACACTGAGAACACTGATTTCACAGAAAGAATGGTAGAGGACTTGGTTTGGATCACCTAGCCAAGGAGTCAGCTCTGTAGTGGTCAGTGGATTTTGGGCTTGGAGAGGAAGCCCAGCCCTAGGTCTGGAGTGTGCATTTCCTGTGTGCTCTTAAGGGAAATTGTACTATGTGTACAGGAGAAATTGTGCATGTCTATAGTTCTTGCAGTGAACATTCACCACTGGTATCAGTGGTGAGGATTGATGTTCCTTGATAACTGTCTCAGAGGAGGTTCATCACACATACGTTTTGGAATTTTACCTTCATGTTTTTGTACCTTTCTACATTAATTGTATAATACTCATTGTGACTTCTGTATTTATTTTGCAATTTTACTATAGTATCGATTTTGTGGAAGCTGTCTTTAACAGGGTCACAGCTAAAAATGCCCTTTGCATCCAAGTTATTCATCTTAAGTAAATAAGTGTTAAACAGCTTAATATAACTATAACACAGTTAGTGTAAGTAATTCATCAGATTTACAAATGAACTCTAAATGAATGAGTCATTAAGGTCTTATACAAAGTGTAAAATGACAGAATAATATGTAAACAAAATGAAAGGAAATTTAAGACTGGAGAAACAGAGAACAAGTGAAATCAAAAGCAGAGATTATGGGCAAGTAGGGAAACATTTTATAGGTGGCTTTAGTGAAGGGAAGGAATTTAGATATGATGGAAAATGTGTAACTGCAGACCAGTATAACACTTTGACAAAATGATACTGAAACACTTTCCAAAAAGTAAATGTACTACACTTAAGAGTAATTAATATAAATTTAAACCAAAGGTTATGTTAACAGAAAGCAAAGGACATGACACCATTTGTCATAGGATCATATGATCATATGAGGTTACTAGGCTATTGGCCCTGAGGCCCTTATAAGCCTAGCCAAGAGTTTAGCCCATGTTTAGACAAGTCTGCATCCAAAGCCCCTTTACAGCAGGGACACAGGTGGAATCCCAGGGGTGTATTTTCTGTTTACCATCCAGTTATCCAGGTTGCGCTTAAAAAGGGATAATGAGGTACTCTGCTTAACGTGGAGAGTGAGTCTATTCCACAGATGGGGGAGTCTCTGGGACACAAATCTGTCCCACCAACAAGCCCTCTTGATATCAAAAACCAGGTTGAGGTCATGCATATGGGTTGCTCAAGTGGAGCTTGACTTGCAGATATGTAGCAGTCCCATCAAGGCACGGTCTGAAATTGCTTTGTATGCCAGACAGAGGTCACCTCTGAGGAGTCTATATAAAACTGAGTAGAGGGACAGGGCTTTTAGGCTATCTGTGTAGGGTAGATGTTTGGGGGCCTGGATTCTCCTGGTCAGGAACCTCTGTGGTCTCCCCAGCTGCTGCATGTGCTTTGCGAGGTACATGCCAAAGGGGGTGTTGTACTCAATAATTGGCCTTATAAGGGAAGAATATAGGGATGTTATAACATCTTTGTCCATGGATGAAATACCCTTACTAATGAGGTGGGCCATGTAGAAAGTTTTCCATACAACAGAAGTAACATGGTGGTCAAAAGTCAGGTTGCTATCAACCTGGGTGCCCAACTCCCACATTACTGATTGTGTACTTAGGACATTGTTATTAATGTGATAATATGTGGGGACATTACTCTCCCCAAAGGGGATGATGATGCATTTTTTGGCATTCAGCTTGAGGCCATGTTTCTGGCACCAGTCATTTGTTTGGGTGAGACCCTCTTGGAGGACGTCCACATCACTTGGGAAATTGATGACTGCTCCCAGCTTGCAGTCATCTGAAAACCTGGTCAGCCATAGCCCAGTGGTTTTGGCCTGCACCTCAGAGAATTTTATCCCGAATAAAAGAGGCCCCAAGACCGATCCCTGGGGTACACTGTTCATTACGGGTCTACTGCTTGAGGTGGCTTCCCCTATTTTGATTAGGTGGGTTCTATCACTGAGCCAGTTTGCTACTCATCTGGTAACATATGGATTGATGCCTAGTTTAAGAGAGTTTCTCTACTATGCCATAGTGGGGAATAGTGTCAAAGGCTTTGGCCAGGTCAAAGTAGGCAATGTGCACTGTCTTCCCCTCGTCCATGGCTTTGGTGACTGTCTCAAAGAAGTCGACCAGATTTAACAGACATGACCTCCCCTTGACAAAGCCAAACTGTGTAGGGTCAAGTGTTTGGAGGTTGCCAATGTCCCTGTTAATGAGGTCCATGATAATCCTTCCATGGCCTTGCAGATCAGGCTAGTCAGGCTGATGGGTTTATAATTTCCTGAATTGGTAGATGCTCCACCTTTGTGTACAGGGATGACAGTGGCAATTCTCCACTCGGCTGGGACAAAAATGGTACTCAGGGTTTGGTTGAATAGGGTATATAATGGTGCTTTAAGCTCATGCCTGAGTTCATGTACGATGCATCTTGGGATGTTATCAGGTCCCATTGAAGCTGTATTTTTTTGCCTTTAAGAGGGCAGTGATGACCTGTTCCCTAGAGATAAGAGGTGTGAGTCAGGTACTGGAGATGTCCTGATTTACTGATTGGGGGGGCAGATAGGAAAAGTTTTCACTGAATCTGTCAGTCAGTAGATTGGCTATATCTTCAGCATTTGTGTATGTGGTGTCATTGACCACCATTTCTGAACAGATCTGGGTGCTTTCTTTGAGATTGTGGACATATGTGAAGAAGGCCTTATGATTGTCTCTGGTAGATATGGTCAATTTGGACTCAAAGTTGGCTTTAAAGGATTTCACTAGTGCTCTTATGTGCATGCTCAGGTTAAGGAGAGATTGCTTCCAGTTGGGCACCTGCTCCTTCTTGGCCCTGGACAGCAATTTTTCCTTTTGTTATATAGTTTATTTATTGCAGATGTCCACCAGACAGGTTTACTCTTCCTTGCAGAGGATAATTTTGCCCTGTCAGGTATTTCTGATTCCATGCATCTATATAAATGCTTGTATAGTATTTTGGTATAGATTTGGACACTGGTGCCAGTTTCTATGGTGGGGGTGGGGGGGCTGTGAAACTGTTTATACCATCCTTCAGGAGGTTGTAATTAGCTTTGGAGAAGTTTTTTTTGTTTGACTCTAGCTAGAGGAGTGTCAGGGGAGAAGGTGACTTCGAAAGGAACCACCTTATGGTCAGATCTTACCAGGGAGGATGATACCATAGGGGTGCTGCAGTGGTTACTCATGTTGGTTAATACAAAGTCCAAGATATTATCACCTCTGGTGGGGGTATCGACTTGCTGTTCCAAGTCATTTGCATTGATAAAATTGAGGAATCTCTGGGCATTTGTGTTTTGGCATGAGTAGTTTTTCCAGTCTGTGGTTGGGTAATTAAAGTCACCCAGGATCAGGGTAAAGGGTTGAATCTTGACAGATTTGAAGAGGTCCAGGTAGGTGGAGTGGGCATCTTGAGTCAAATTTGGGGGCCTGTAGCAAGCTATAAATTGAATAGGTGTCTTGTCAATGATTAATTGCACCTGAAGTGTCTCCTGTGCGTCATACCAGCCTGGAGGTGTATGTGTCTTTAATATATATTGAAACTCCACCTCCTTTGGCTTTGCTGCCCACATTTAAGGGTTTGAATGTATGATAGGATGAGTAACCAGGTAAGGCTGGGGTGCTCACCACAGCTTTAAACCAGGTTTCTGTGACTGCACAAATGTCAGCATCTTCCAGGGTTAAGAATGCTTGCAATGAGTGCAATTTCATGTTTAGACTCCTAGAATTTAGCAGTAAGACCTATAATTTGGATTTTGTTGAAATTTTTATGTTGGTAGGATCGACCTCATGACTTTTCCTAAAAAAAGCACTATGGGGGAGGTAAGGGCCTTTGCCAGAAGTCTGATGCCCAAGTGAGACAGATTCAGGCCATCTCTAGGAAGGTATCCTGGTCTGTCAATCATATCTTCCCAGGCTGTCAGGTACTGGATCCCCTTGGAATGACACCAGAAACTAAGGCAATTGTTAAAGTCAATCAATTGCTGTTTGTATTGCGGCATCATTCCGGGTGACGGTAGAATGCTGCTTAAGGCTAGGAACATACTGCCTGGGACAATTATTCAGTGAGCTCAATCATGTCTCTCTTCATATTTTCCAGGGAGGTACATCTCACGTCGTTCACACCAACATGGACTATGACAGAGTCATAACAGTATCTGTTATAGAGAGACTTGAGTGCATGTGTGATATGGTGGATTCTGGCACCTGACAAACAACTAACCGTGACTTTCTCTTTATCCATCCTGGTGAAAAGCACAGCTGTGCATCTCACAATGGAGTCTCCTATGACTAATATGTTGGGTTTATGGTTAGGCCTTGTACTAGCCAGTTACTTTTTTCCTTAGTAACAGCATGATATGAATCACTTCTTAATAGTACAAAAAGGTCACTAATGTGAATTCAACTATGGAATATGGCATTTGGCTTGGATAAGTTCTCAATCCCTTGTGTGGAGGATTCTTTCCCACCACATTCCACAACCATGTGCACAGGGATGTTCTGCTGGTACTCCGGAACCTATAATCTGTGTTGGCATTGCTGCATCTTGGAATAAAGGGGATTCTTTGTAATTTTTATTTTATTTTCTGCACTAGCAACCATTTCGAGCTGGTACGATTTGACTAACCAGCTGAGTTCTGTGCCCATCAAATAAAGAAGTACCAGTAAGCTTTACCATGCTATTACTTTACAATATTACTATATTCTTTTTCACCTAGGTAACTCTAAGCAAGCTAAATGGTACCCATCATAAAATGATGATAAAATACCTTTTACCTTTACTCAAAAAGTGGTCAGTCAGAATAAGGTCTTCTGACTGTATAAAATATACCTTATGACTGTATTAACTTCTATTATATTCATAGCCACACACCCAACCTGGTCATAATCTGCATCAGCAAACACAAATAAATAATAATACCAGCAGCATACTTGTCCTGGTCATAAACTGATCACCAACAAATAAATGTTGCAATCCTTCACTTGCTAAAACTATATTTCATCAGCATTCCTACAGACCATCAGAAACAAGATTTGTACCTTAACATAAAGTGGAAAACTTTATTTTGGTCTTAAGATTACAATAGACCAGTCAATACCTGAAATAAAATAATTACAGCTTATTTCAACAATCATCAGAGTATTTTCTCACACAAGTATTTATTAAGATAACTAGGAAGTATTTATAAATTTTATTATAGTTGTTTATTTCTGGCATTAATAAAGCATCGTTATAGCTTTACTTCCTCATCAAGAAAGTTTATCATTTCTTTCCTGACAATTTTAAAAATGTGGTCCAAGATTGCCTTTGTTACCCCCACTTCGATTCAAATATGCCATTGCATGGAGTTCTAAAGGCAGTATGAAGGATGGCCATGTGACCTTAATAGATAAGGCATCTGATTTCAGGTCAGAATATTTTAAATTTGAGACCAGTCATGGTCATCCCAATGCAACACAAACATTTTGCAAGTTTTGGAGTTAGCATAATGGTTAGGGAGTTTACCATATAGACCCAAAGTACAAGGTTTGATTCTCACTTTTGGGAAGCATGGCTAGGCTTAAAAAGCCCCCCCCCCCCCATGGTCATTAGCCTATCAATTACCTATCCATTATGCACAACTTTTACCTTAAGAATTGACAGTCTTGTAAATCATGGACTTGAAAGATATGCTTGCCAATCCAAGCTGCACTTCTGAACTGTATTGGTGGAGCAATAAAATGTAAGTGAAAAGGGTGTCTGGCTGTGGGTTGGCACCCAGCATATTTTCCCAGTATACATAAAGGAGTAGGGAATGTATTCCCATGCTATGTATGTGCGATGATAGGCCAGCAAGCATGTTACATTGCCAGAGTAAATAGAACTGTCATAAATGTTGTTGCACAAATTAATAAAAATTTTCTTTAAAAATAAAAATAGATGTTGGGCATGAAGAGGCAGGGTGCATACATGCAGTGTAATGGCCAAAGCTACCAGCATCTGACTTTCTCCTCCCCGCCCTATTTATTACTTCAGTATACTTATCTTCCATATCCAAATCAGGCGCCTTACCTATATAAAAAAATGTGCCCAAAACCTCTTAGTCTCAATCACTTGACTTACCAATGCCCTTTACAACTGAAATCAGCCTGCCATATAAACCTTTAAAAAAACAGTTTAAACCTCCTGTATCCTGAAACTTGTTTCCACTGCATTGGCCATATTACCAGGCACAGCAAAACCTCAGCATCCTTTTTCAAAATGACCTTTTGACCCTGACTCCTCTGATCAGTCTTAGACTTCCACAACAAAAGCAAAACCACTGCATATGTAATGTATACGTCCTGCAATTGTAAGCTACCCAGCAAATTACTCATCCAAAATGCACCTTCATAATAAATATGGACAAAGTCGTCCACAAAATATACAAGTTATAGCTCTGTGACACCTAATACAAAACTTTTAATAGCAACAGTAATGATTACCTTTTTAATGGAAGTCTCCTGTCAGCACCTAAACTCTTCAGTCTTTCCAATCACTTCAATTTGCAAAACCCACTAATGCTTGATAAAAATCATTCAGTCCAATACAACCTCACAGCTGCATGCTTTCCCGCCTGGTGCACTCTGACTTTTCTCATTGTCTCCCCTAACCTGCATCTGTAAACCACATACCTATCTACTAGGCTAACAAACCAAACTCTCTCCTGTCTTGTCAGCTACTGAACAAAAGATACAAAAGCATCAACAAATAAAGTATATATTCTTCTTCTTGCCCTAGCCCATGCCTGCAGAACTAGGCAACCCCCTAATGGCTGCCACGTTTCCAAATTTCATTGGGCACAATAACTGGATGTTCCTCTGTCTCTAGCAGCAATGCGAGCAAACTGCAGAACTGAAAATGAGACAAACTTATCAGCTACCATGTTTAATCTGCCTAACACGTTTAGCAAAAAATGTAAAGTTAATCCTCAGTTTGCAAAACAAACTTCTTCAACATTAAATGAACTAACTCACAACCTAGTAGACTTCTTAGGCAAAACATGTACCGTCACCCATTTGTTAAACTGAATAAAACTTCTTTCTGTTTTTAAATCATCTTGCCAAGCTATTGACACTTACAATATTGGCATCAACACTAAAAATACAACATTGTTTCACCATTCATCAGGTCACATTCCACAACAAACCACATCTGTTTAAAATAAGCTATCATACAAATCATCTGGCTGTCTCTGTAGAACATGGCTGATTCATCTTGCCAAAATGAGATGCCATAGAAAATGGGAATGACATAATAGTTAAAGTACTTGCTTCACAAGCAGAAGGCACAGGGTTTAATCCCCCCCTTCAGGAAAATTGATTAGGTTTAAAATGGCTTAGAAGGACAACCAAACTATAAATAAACTTTTTTGAGTGGAATGTTGGCATAATGGTTAAGGTGCCTACCTTATAGGCACAAGGTGTAGGGTCTGATTCTCACATGGGATAATTGTCTAAGCTTAAAATGGTCCACACGGGCAGTTAATCTACCACTAACCTATGAACCTATTACATGTACAGAGAAAGGCTGACGACATAGAAAGATCTTCTTTGACAAACATTGATACCCTCACTCTATGATGCCTGTACCTCATCCTTCTCAAAATCTTAGCAACATTTTTCAAACCTAACACTTTTATGACTTTACAAACACTAATCTTGTTTTTTCCATTTTAAATGGTAAATTTTTCACACACCTTTACCAATTTATTCACTGGCAAGTGAAATAACCCCTGTTCTGCATTAGCCCCTAAACCCAAAAACTTCAACACTTTATTAGGGTCCTCTAACTCATCATATCCTAAAACCACCCCAGCTGTTAACATAGCTCAATAAAGTAATGAATAACTTCCCCTGTAGCCCCTGACTCCCCTCCGACCAAAAGAAAATCATCCAAATAACATACTGATCTTTGAAGTGGGGTCTGCATCTGCCACATCCAATACTAAACGTCTCAAAAGGAACACACACCAATGCACAACCCATTTGCACTGTTTTGGCAACATCATATTTACCCTGCATCCAGCTCTCAAACTGGGAGAAGTTGAAATGCAGCTTCAATATTTGTATTAACTAACCATGAGTCCTTAAAACTTTGAATGACCTTGACTGCATCATCCAAAGAAGCATAATGGACCCTCATAGTGTCCCTGTCAAGATGGCCTTTCATGGAGCTCCCTAATGTTAAGGAAAGTTTGTGAATAAGCTGAATTTCACCCAGTCTTGTCTCAAGTACCAACTTCAGAGGAAAATCCTGAAAACTATAAAATGAGGAGCACCAAACTGTCCTAAGATCTTTCTTGCCTCTTCTTTCCCCTTAATAGACTTCAGGTTCTGAGTCAATTACTTACTCCCCTTAACCATCAATATAATGGAAATACCTGCAGAAAACACCTGCATAAAATCTTTTGCCACTGCAAAAGGTGGTCTTCTGGGTGCACCTGAAAGGGCAAAAACACTTACCCCTCAAAAATTGCTGCTTTCCTTCCCCCTGAATTTCCAGAGTTACTGTATCTTCTGTTACCTGGCTATATAGGCAGTATCTTTACAGCTTACCCTATCCTGTGTCAACATCTCACACCTCTATGTGGTCCCCCACACTAGGAGCAAATGTGCACAACCTTACAAGAAAGCCATGTATATCTTCCTGTGTTAAAAGTCCAGCATGCTTAACCCCTATCAATTTTCTCCCCTACCTGGGCACTGACCTGGCCTCGTCCCTATCGAACATTATGTTTGCAAGGTATTAGCATGCCTGCTTTCCTAACAGAAGGATTTATCAATGGCTTTCAATCTAAATGTTGACCATACCACAACCAAGCATGGCCACGTCCTCAACTGCTGTACTTCCCTCATTACCAGTAAGGCTAGAACTTGAGAAGGATCACTTTCCAGAATGATGATCATCATGTACACAAAGACCAAAACTTAATTTATCCCAATACCTAGCCCAAAACCTAGTAGGCCTGCTCTTGTCTAAGGCCACCAAGGCTGCTGTCAGATTCGTCACTCTTGAGTCCTTTGTTTCTGCAATCCTCAGAGCTCCTTTTGCATGTATGAGATCAAACAAATCCATAAATTCAACTCTTCAATTTTATTTTTCAAAGACTGGGCAGTATGAGTCATTACAAAAGCATCTATCCCTCATGCTAACAAGACCCGCATGCTTTGTAAACCCTTATATATTTTCTCTACCCCAGTGCCACCTGTTTATTAGGGCCAAATAGTCCTGCAGTTTGCAGCATAAGCCCAAGACCACTGGAGGTCATTAGGGAAGTTGATCTTTTTCAACCACCATTCTTGCTACCTCAGATAAGCTATACGTACACTGCCATTGTTCCTTTGACTTGTGTAGCTCACTGAGCCTGAGCCTGCTTTCCTCACTCAAATCCCATAACAAATATAACAAGTAAGTTTTCATCACCAACCAAAATGTAAAGATAAACTGACAGTAATATAATTGCCATCTGGATGTGTAAGTCATACTCCAGTGAATTCACAAGGACTGCAAAGTATGCCAGACTGCTTGTGCTCATTGTGCATACATCATAAACTGACTAAATGCAGCAGGGTCTCCATATTATTAAAACAAAACCTCATCCCCAGAATCATTAGCAAAGATAAACAACCTGGAACTTCCGCACATCCAACTTACTGTTAACAACTCCTTACAATATGATAGCAAACTCTAGGGCTCCTCTATGTCTCCATCAACCCATACCTCCCACCTAACTAGTATGAAGTCCCTGTGTCTTAAACTAAATACCATTCTGCTAGGAAACTTTAACTACCCCTCCCCCCCGCCCCCATAAACTGATAGACTTATACATCCTCAAGCATATATACCCAGAGATTACTGGACTTTATAAATACAAGTCAATCACATTTGCTATAAGACTGAAGCCCGAAGTGTCTTCCACTACCTCAGTATTCAGATATTATGTGAAGGCTAAGCTACTAAAACTAAGGGATGACCTGGCAAAATTCAAAATCACATTCCATCTTGACCCCACTGCTTATGTGGAATCTTTCACTGCCAAATTCTATGCAAGTGTAAATAGTTGTATAGATGTATCCGTCTCTCTTGGAAATAAATATAACACCAAATTCAACTATAAACCCCTTGGTGGAACCCAAATATAAACAGGCTCTTTAATAAAAGAAAAAATCATTGCATTCAAAAATAAATCTAACCCTGAAGGTGCCAAAAACATTGTTGTTAAAATAGACAAGCACTTCTAGTCCCTGATCAAATCAAAGTCAGATTCGAAGTACAAATAGCCACCCAGGTGGATTATAACCAGAAATCTTTCTTTAATTTTGTTGAAAATCTCAGAAACAATGCCAAATGCTGTACAGAGCTAATAGTAAGTGATTTCATAGACTCAGCGGCCATAGCCAATCTACTAGATGACAAATTTAAATTAAACTGTACCTCCTCCTCCTTCAGTATTCCCAGATTACATATCCACACCTATAGCCTTCCTCTGATCTCCCAAGTACAAGTTCTTAAGGCACTATCTAAGCCCAAGAACATTATGTCTGTGGGGTCAGATAACATATCAGGCTATGTGATGGTCAGCCTGAAATATGACATGTCAGATTCCCTATAGAAGCTATTTAAGATCAGCCTCAAAACAGGTTTTATGCCAGATGACTGGAGGACAGCAGCAACAGTCATTTCCTTGCAAAACGTTGGGGCTTCAATGGACTTAGGTAATTAGAAGTCCATAAACCTTATCCATCTCATTTGTAAGGTAAGGGAAAGGATCATTATGGAATTAAAATAAGGATATAGGTATCTACAGATATTCAACCAAATCCAGGTTGGATTTATCAAGGGTAAGCATTGCCTACTTAATCTGATCAAATTCTTCAAAAAGGTTACTGAAGCAATGGACAAAGGTAAAGCAGTTTACACTATATATCTACACCTTGCAAAGGCATTCAACACCATTCCACACTCGGGTATCACGCATAAACTCTCTCAGATAAATCCCAGTCTTTCTCAACTCATTGGACAGGAAATTGGTTCACATGTAGAACCCATGAAATTGAGGTGGGCAGCTCTACCTCCTTCAAAAACCTGTCACTGGCTGCATTCCCTAGGGTTCAGTCCTTGGGCCATTCCTCTTTGTTAATTACTTCTTGGCGGTCAAAGCTAAGGGTTTGTGACTGACCAGGTTTGCAGACAATTGCAAACTTGGTGCCATCATAAAATTCCCAGGGGCAAGAGGGCCTGTCCCAAACAAGGAGCTGATATCCAAACCATGGACTAAAACTAAATGCCTAGAAGTGTATAATTGTACCCTTTGGCAAGCATGATTCCCTTTGTAACTATCACCTTGAAAACACACTCCTGCAAATGCATCCCATAATTAGGGATCTGGGAACCTAAGCCAAAAACAAGCTGTCCTTTGATTGCCATTTATCAACTGTTGCAAGGAAGTCCTTTTAAATCACATAGCTCGTATGTAAAGGTATTGTGTCCAGATTGAGGGATGTAATAATCTCACTGTACTTGGCACACATTAGGTCAAGCAATGAGGATAATGCCTCTTGTCCAAACACTTGTCACAACTTGAATGACCACAGTGTTTTCTCTTAAAAAAAAAAAAAAAAAAAAAAACAAGGAGCTAAATCATAAAAAAACTATGCAGACCATCCCAAGGCTCTATCTTCTCACTATCATACAGGCTACTGATGTCTCGGGTATAGAGAGTCATCAGACCCTATTCTGTCAGAAATACTGCACATTCACAAGTCCAATGGTATCATAAAATCTCACTTAAGGTATCTTACCCTCTTTTACAAAATAGTAGAACATGTTGGGGGAATAAATTTGTATCACAAAGAGCACTACTTCTGTGGAGCCATCTTCTATACCACATAAAGCAAAGCATTTTTATTTTTCTATTTATGTGTAATTTGGATGAATGGATGGGTACCCACAAATTCACTCCTTAGTTTAACAACCCATCTATCATGGATAAGGGAGATGTGTTTATTTCGCAGCATATCCTTTTTCTGCCCATCTCTGGGTTAAGTGTATGCAAAATACAAGAGTTAAAATTACCATAAGAATGTAAGGCCAGGGCTTTTAAGATCCTCACAGTTCAATATCCTAGTAAGTACCTATGAACCTGACATTCAGAAGATATTTCATGCATTCAGTAAATACTATGATCAAATACATGTCTTTCCATTTGACATTTTTTTTTTATGCAAACTTGCTGAAATTAACTTTCTACATATTTATTTGGACATATTCACGTTATGGCTGTAAAAACGTCTTCAGAAGATGGTTATTTTTCAATGGCAAAATTATTTTTGATATTAAAACCATATAAGCACAATAAATGTAGGTAATTATGGGTCAATTGTTTTCTTAAATATTTGTTAGAAAATCTATGCAAAATTTGTCAAAAATACATTGTTACACTCACTTTCATAGCTTATACATCATAATAGGTTTAGATTTATCCCTAGTACAAAATCTAATAATACAAACCCTTCTTCTGGATATCTGGCAAAATACACAAATCAAGACATTACTGTTTAGATGTCTACAAGGCATTTTGTATAGTTAATAGTGATTATATTTTTCTTGCACATGATCTAAAGAAACTGCTAATATGATATGCAATCTAATTAAGGCACTATATTGGAATGATAAATACTTTTTAACTATAAATGCAGTCTTTTCCCAGAACCAAAATCAAACCAGGGTGTTTATAAGGGTTTCCCTATCTGCAACTTTATTTCTTAATGTACTGAATCCTGTTATTAGCAATTCCAGACAAAGAAGAAATAATTCCCTTAAAACTGAAGGACTTGATCATGGAATTCATAGTTTATGCCATTTATTTCATGGTAGCAGTAGATTCTGCTTCTTTCTTGATACAGACTTTTTTTATATTAGCTGAACACTTTAGCAAGTTGACTGATGATTCCAGTAAATCTAAGGCAATGCTAATTTTCTGATGATTTAGTTAATAACACATATTCAGGTAGTGTGATGTTGAAAATGCTGGGCCTTGCAATATTTACATATGCTACATTAAATGATATGAAAAAAGTTGGGAATATGTAAGTCCGACTGGATGCATGTCCATTTTCATTGGAGGCCCGGGAAGAAAAGCTCCAAACACAACATACAGAAAAATAATACAGGAAAAATCATAATATCAATACATGTTGCAAACAGTTTACAGACTCTGTTCAGTTGAGCAAGTTATACATTCGATCATTATTAGTATCTAAATTAACAATTATGTCACAGCTTGTATGTAGTATAAAGTACTGTTTGGCCCACAATTATAGAAAGGAGCTACTCAGGATTAGAACAAGGACATAACCAGTGTGTCTAAAAATGTTGTCTGAGACTTTTTTTGAATTGAGTTAGTGAGGATACTAGAGTAAGGTTAGCAGGAAGGGAGTTCCAAGTTTTGCTGACAGTTGGCAAACAGGGAGTCCCCAGCTGCGTTATTGGTTTTGAATGTTTGAACCAACAGTCTGTTAAATGAGCGAAGTGACCTGAGGTCACTGTAAGGGCTAATGATGTTTTTAAATGCAGGCGTATTTTCAGGTTGGTTGAGTACTTTACATGCCACTATAAACTGGTTGTATTGAAGAAGGCTGGGTAATTCAAGCCACCCTAAAATATTTAGGTTATGACAGTGGTGTGTCCTAAATGCCATGCCTGTGGCAAATCTAGCAATGTGGTTATAACAGCTGGAGAGCTTGCTAAGGTCGGATTTCTTCAGATTGGTGAATAAAGGGGAGGCGTAGGGAAGGGTAGAGAGAAGATGGGAAAGGGCAATAGCAGTTCTAGCAAGTGGATTCATCACAGTATGAAACAAACAGCAGAAAAATAGTTTATGGCAAACCGTGCTTCCACTAGAATTAATTTTGTGAAGCTGAAAAATTATCCTCGTTAGATTTTCTTTATAAAATGCTTTATTTTTTCCTTCATATTCATAGTCTATAAAACTATGAAGGATATTGAGATTTGTTTGAAGGAATGGAATTTTTTTTTGAAGGAAGTGTTTACCTGTGTGAATAAGTGATGCCACATAAATATTACACTTTGCCAAAAATCACTGATTTTGGCAGATTATGCAATATATCATCAACTATCCATATTTTTGATATTCTTTCTATATAAAACAGCAGAATATTAAACAATTTATAAACCTTTTAGGTTTTAGATTTAGACAATGTTTGAAATATGGTGTTCGTGTAAAGGCTTATATACCTTATGTAACTAGAATCATACAATGAAAAATGTTTTAATATATGTGTTGGGTATCAAACAGTATTGGTTGTCTTCCTCTGTCAATGACAGCCTCTTAGCATGGCTATCAGAACAAAGGTACTTCATTTTATATGTTAGAATCTTGTACAAGAATTTATAATTAGTGTATAAAAATGGCCATGCCAAGTCATGAAAAGAATTATCATGGGACTGATCAATAATGACATAAGAAATCACAAGACACTGCAACCAACCCAGTTTGGTTTCATCAAGGGCAACTCATGCCTACACAGTTTGGTGGACTTCTTTGAGAAGGTCACCAAAGCAATAGATAAGAGCAGAACAGTTCAGACTGCCTAACTTGACCTGGCCAATGCATTTGACACAATACCCCACCCGAACATTGTTGACAAACTCAAGAGGTTAGGTATAAACCCCTGTGTCACCTAGTGGATAGCCAGCTGGCTCACAGACATAACCCATGAAGTTAGAATTTGGAAGTCAACCTCTACAAAGAGGCCAGTCAGTAGCAAATTCCCTCAGGGATCAGTCAGGGAGCCACTCCTTTTTGGCATCTACTTCTCTGAAGTCAAGGCCAATGTCAAGAGCTTCTGACTGACCAAATTTGCAAGTGATTGTAAATCAGTAGCAGTCTTAGAATCCGCCATCACAATTAATGCTCGCCAAAAGGGCTGACACAATAAATAGCTGGTGTCAGAGCCATGGTCTAAAACTAAATGCCAAGAAATACATAATAGTATGCTTTGGGATGTCAAACACCCCTGATAAATATCATATTGATAACACACACCTAACAGTTGACCTATTAATCAGGAACTTGGGGGGACACATAGATAGTAATCTAGTCTTTGACCATCATGTGTCTATGGTAGTTAGGAAATCATTCTATGGTGTGCAGCTTATAAATAAATGTATGGCATGTTAGTCCAAGGAGGTCATTGTTCCACTGCATTCGGCATTCATCAGACTTATGAAGTACAATGCTCCCTTTGGTATGTACCTAACCAGGTGCATCCAACAGCTGAAATTTTGACAGAGGTTCCTCACTAAAAGAATACAGGACATGAATAACATGTCATGTGCAGACTGACTCAAAGCCCTATCCTTGTATTCTGTTTCATAAAGGCTGTTGAAGGGACATCTATGCCTGGCATACAAGGCATCATCTAACCCCACTCTGATAGACCCCTTGCATATTCACAAAACAAACTGCAACAGAATTAACCTTTGTAAAGACTTAAACTTTGCCTGTGATATAAATAGGACCTGCTGGAGAGACAGGTATATATCCCAGGTACTAGCAATTCTCTGCAACGGCCTTCCCATCCATGTGAAGCAGAGTTCATCCAAATCCAATTCAAGTGCAACTTGATCAAATGACTAGGGAAGGAAGTTCATCCCTGGTTTGGCACCTATGTTGCAGATGGACAGAGGCAACCTGTAAATGGTTCATCTCCTAGGCCCCTCCTTGTAAATGTTCCGTCTCCCAAGCCCCTGCTTTCACTTACTAAGGGAACAAGAACTTTTTTTTGGATTTTGCACATTGGAATTATTGATATCAGGCCTTTGTATATATTGTATACAGTTTGAACATTTCCTTTGTTTGCATTTTATCTTATTATCATTATTACTGTATTATAATATCTAAACATTTATTACTTCTTTATCGGGGAAAAGGAACAATAAAGTTCGTTTGAGTTAATAGTAAGACATTGGTGAAGATTTCTGATGCATAGCTAGGCTTAAAAAAGCCCCATTGCTTGTTAGCCTAGTACATACCTATGAACCTATGAACCTATATATTGGAGCAATTTTTGGTTGATATATTCCATTTCTTTATGAGAGCTGGATGCAAGGTTTGGCATATCTCCCAAAGAAAAACATATTAAAAATGTTCACCACGTTGCAACGGCTACTAAAAGAATAATACTTTGTAGGTGGAGTTGCTTTTATCCAAATGCAAACATTCTTCACTAACTACATTGTGATCATAGATTTATACATCTTTATCAATTTGAAGTAAACCTTTGAAAAGTATGCACACTTGTTTTAAATGCATAAGGAATGAGACCAGTACAAAACATCACCTGGAATTTTCTAGAAATGTTTAGAGAATACAAGATGCATGTGCAGGAAAACAATTGTATTAGCATGGCAAAAAGTAATTCCTAGTTATCTATTTACAAATCTTTAGTTAAGATTATGACAATGATATAAATGATGGTTTGTTTGTAAATATATCTTTTTCTTCAGTGACATTGTGATTTTGTGATTGTTTCTTTCTGTCATTTACTGATATGTCTCTACAGGAAGGCAACAAGATTGAATGGAGGGTTTTATGAAGGAATATATTTTCTTTCCTCTCCTTCTTTTTGTCATACACAGACACAGGTACACACACACACACACACACACACACACAAATATATATATATATATATATATATATATATATATATATATATATATATATATATATATATATACATATATACATATATATATATATATATATATATATAGATCTAGGACGTTTGCTCGAGTGAGAAAACGTATGAATCAATAATAACCAAACACACTTTAACGAAAGCCCTTTTATCGAAAAAGCTCTTTCGTTAAAGTGTGTTATAAAAAAATAAATAAAACACTACATTTACATTTTAGCAGGGGGGATGCACCCCCCCACCCCACCCCCTACTTTAATATTCTCCCTCCGAGACCGCACTACAGTGGGGAAAAGGGAAATTTCCCTTACCTGCACTGTAGTACAGCTGCAGCAACAGGCATACTTACGTGAAAGTGCTTCTTCGGTGAAAAGCACTTTCGCGTAAGTATGCCCAGCCATTTGGATTTCGGTCATTTGCTCACGTGAGCAAACGTCCTAGATCCATATATATAGATAGATAGATATATATATATATATATATATATATATATATATATATATATAGTTTCACTTTACAATCCCGAAATACTGAAATATCGAAATGCAATATCTCGAAACTGTAAAGCCGAACAGTTTAAAACCTGAAACCCCAAAAGTGCGAAATTCAAAATTGCAACTTCCAACATACACACTCCACACACAAACAAGCACACATACACCTTCCTCCCTACACTACAAACCAACAAAACACACACAAACACAACAAAACAAACACACACACAGACCCTACATATAAGCAGGGGGGCAAGCCCCCCTGCACCCCTGATGTGGGGGGCTGCACCTCGCACTCCGCCGCTACTTATATGTACTAACTAAGAGGTCGCACTAAAAACACAAACACACACAAACCAGCGCTACACATTCTACACTCTCCTTGCACAAACACACATCACATACATACAAATACCACCAGTCTCAACACTTACACACTCACAATCTCACCTACCTAGCTTAACCCACACCTCAAAACTCCACACACACTCACATAGACTAAAATCCCTACCCAAAACCCCTAGTAAAACATCACTTAACCTGAATCTCCCACTACATCCTCATACCACACCGCACATCACAAACATAGGGAATCTCACATCACGTACACGCCTCCACAACCGCGGACTTGACATTTCTGCATTCGGCATTTCCACATTCGTGAGTCTGCACTTTCGTGCAAGTGCAGTTTCGACACTTCTGTCTCAAGCTACTGAATTTCAATATTTCAGTAGTTTGAGTCTCTGAACTGAAATCATACATACATATATATATAAATATGT
Source organism: Protopterus annectens (assembly GCF_019279795.1). Taxonomy (NCBI): domain Eukaryota; kingdom Metazoa; phylum Chordata; order Ceratodontiformes; family Protopteridae; genus Protopterus; species Protopterus annectens. The sequence goes on along the minus strand of NC_056728.1, from coordinate 1,626,690,728 downwards.
ATATATATATATATATATATATATATATATATATATATATATATATATATGGGTCCACTTTGTAAATTTGAAATACTGAAATCTCGATTTTCAGTATTTTAAACTACAAAGCTGCATACTCACATTTTCAAAACCGGCAAAACGTGAAATTCAAAATACCAAAGCACTGATATTTTGAATTTCTGCTTCTGGCGATGCGGTATTTGGATGTTTGGGTATAATTTTGGTAAGTTTGTGTGTGTAAGTATGTTGGTTAGGGTTTTAGTGTGTGTAAATGTGTGTTGTGACAGTTATGTGTGTTTGAGAGACTGTAAGATGTGTGTGTGTGTGTGTGTGTTCGTTTCGTTTGAGTTTCTGTTTGTGCGATCTCAGAGGTTAGAATATATAAGATGGGGGATGCAGGGGGGCTTGGCCCTCTGCTTACATGTAGTTTAGATTAATTTATTTGATTGTGGGGGGGAGTTTTGTGTATGTCTGTGTGTACTGCATGTGTGGCGTAATTACGAGATTTTGAATTTTTGCGGTTGTGTTTTCAAATTTGTGAGTTATGGTTGGGTTTCGAAATACTGAAATTCGAGATTTCAGTATTTTGAAATTACAAAGTAGACTCATATACATACATTGGTATGTAATTAGCAGGAGTTGTGCGGGATGCAGGAGGTTAAAAACATGTTTTTGTGCTTTTTAATCAGCTGGTGATCGACCAGTTGTGCTCGATCATTTGCCATTCAATTGCATTATTGTATAATATATGAGCAATGAACATACATCCACACACAATCACACACACACACACGAGCAGATGTGTGTGTGTGTGTGTGTGTGTGTGTATATATATATATATATATATATATATATATATATATATATAGATTCACTTTGAAACATTGAATGTTCAGAACACTGAAGTTTCAAAATGAACCACACAAACACCAAATAAATTACAAACACTATGTTATGGAGGGGGGCTTCACCCCCCTGCACCCCCCACACCACCCCTACTTTAATATTCCAACTCTGAGATCGCACTACAAGTGGGGTAAGGGAAATCTCCCATTTACCGATATGCGGTAGCACTAAATGGGAGATTTCCCGTACCCTACCTGCAATGCCAACACTCAGATGGCACACACAACATGCAGGGCACTTTGCTGCCCTGCATACACACCCACAATTCTACATTTTCACTTACCTGGCACTTCCACTTTAAACCTTCGATGTTCTGAACATCGACGTTCTGGTCTCGATAATCAGAACGTCGATGTTCTGAACATTTGATGATTTAAAGTGGAACTATATATATATATATATATATATATATATATATATATATATATACATATATATATATATATATATATATATATATATATATATATATATATATTACCTCTTACATTAAAAGGAGCCCCTCCATCCTTGTAGTAGAACAATGTAGCAAATGACCCATCTGAGTTGGAGATTGTTGGAATAAGGCTCAGTATTGAACATTCCATTGGGAATGCACATTCCATTGGGATGCACAAGCCAGTGCATTTCTTTGTGTCGGTCCCAAGCCCGGATAAATGGGGAGGGTTGCGTCAGGAAGGACATCCAGCGTAAAATTTTGCCACATCACACATGCAGAAAACTGTACAGAAATTCATACCGGTTTGGTCGAGGCCCAGGTTAACAACGACCGCCACCAGTACTGTTGGCCAACAGGGTGCTGGCGGAAATTGGGCTACTGTTGGCCGAAGGAGGAGAAGAGGCGGAAGGCATGCCCGAAGGCAGGTAAGGGCTAGGACTGTGATAGTGAGGGTCGGAGCTTTGAATGTTGGCAGTATGAGTGGTATAGGGAGGGAGCTAGCTGATATGATGAACCGAAGGATGGTTGGTATATTGTGTGTACAAGAGACCAGATGGAAGGGGAGCAAGGCTAGGTGTATCGGAGGTGGTTTCAAATTGTTTTATCATGGTGTGGATGGGAGGAGAAATGGCGTAGGCATTATCCTAAAGGAAGAGCATGCTAAGAGTGTTTTGGAGGTGAAAAGAGTGTCGGATAGAGTGATGTTTATGAAGCTGGAAATTGATGGCGTAATGATGAATGTTGTTAGTGCATATGCTCCACAAGTTGGGTGTGCGATGGATGAGAAAGAAAAATTTTGGAGTGAGTTGGATGAAGTGGTGATGACTGTACCCAAGGGTGAGAGACTGGTGATTGGAGCAGATTTCAATGGGCATGTTGGTGAAGGGAACAGAGGGGATGAGGAAGTGATGGGTAGGTATGGTGTTAAGCAAAGGAATGCAGAAGGTCAGATGGTAGTGGATTTTGCAAAAAGGATGGACATGGCTGTGATGAATAAGTATTTTAACAAGAGGGAGGAGCATAGGGTGACATAAAAGAGTGGAGGAAGATGCACACAGGTGGATTATATCTTATGTAGAAGGGCCAATCTGAAGGAGATTGGAGACTGTAAAGTGGTGGCAGGGGAAAGTGTAGTTAGGCAGCATAGGATGGTGGTTTGTAGGATGACATTGGTGACCAAGAAGAGGAGGATGAGTGTAAGGGCAGCACCAAGGATCAAATGGTGGAAATTGAAAAAGGGTAATTGTGAGATGATGTTCAGGGAAGAGTTAAGACAGGCACTGGGTGGCAGTGAAGAGTTACTGAATAGCTGGGTAACTACAGCAGAGCTAGTAAGAGAGATGGCTAGACGTGTGCTTGGTGTGACATCTGGAAAGAGGAAGGAGGACATGGAGACCTGGTGGTGGAATGAAGAAGTACAGGAGAGTATACAGAGAAAGAGGCTGGCGAAGAAGAAGTGGGATTGCCAAAGAGATGAAGAAAGTAGACAAGAGTATAAGGAGATGAGGTGCATGGCAAAGAGAGAGGTGGTGAAGGCTAAGGATAAGGCGTATGAAGAGTTGTATAAAAGGTTGGACACTAAGGAGGGAGAAAAGGACCTGTACCGATTGGCTAGACAGAGGGACCGAGCTAGTAAAGATGTGCAGCAGGTAAGGGTGATAAAGGATAATGAGGGAAACATACTCACAAGCGAGGATAGTGTGTTGAGATGATGGAAAGAGTACTTTGTGGGGTTGATGAATGTAGAGAATGAGAGGGAGAGAAGGTTGGATGATGTGCGGATAGTGAATCATGAAGTGCAGTGGATTAGCAAGGAGGAAGTAAGGATAGCTATGAAGAGGATGAAGAATGGAAAGGCTGTTGGTCCACATGACATACCTGTGGAAGCATGGAGGTGTTTAGGTGAAATGGCAGTGGAGTTTTTAACCACATTGTTTAATGAAATCTTGGAAAGTGAGAGGATGCCTGAGGAATGGAGAAAAAGTGTTTTCGTTCCGATTTTTAAGAATAAGGGTGATGTGCAGAGCTGTAGTAACTACAGAGGGATTAAACTGATCAGTCACAGCATGAAGTTATGGGAAAGAGTAGTGGAAGCTACGATAAGAAGGGAAGTGATGATTAGTGATCAGCAGTATGGTTTCATGCCAGGAAAGAGCACTACAGATGCAATGTTTGCTCTGAGAGTGTTGATGGAGAAGTACAGAGAAGGTCAGAAGGAGTTGCATTGTGTCTTTGTGGATTTAGAGAAAGCATATGGCAGGGTGCCTAGAGAGGAGTTGTGGTATTGTATGAGGAAGTTGGGAGTGTCAGAGAAGTATGTAAGAGTGGTACAGGATATGTACGAAGGTAGTGTGACAGCGGTGAGGTCTGCGGTGGGAGTGACGGATGCGTTTAAGGTGGAGGTGGGATTACATCAAGGATCAGCTCTGAGCCCTTTCTTATTTGCAATTGTGATGGACAGGTTGACAGACGTGATCAGACAGGAGTCCCCATCGACTATGATGTTTGCAGATGACATTCTGATCTGTAGTGAGAGTAGGGAACAGGTGGAGGAGACCCTGGAGAGGTGGAGATATGCTCTAGAGAGAAGAGGAATGAAGGTCAGCAGGACTAAGACAGAATATATGTGTGTGAATGAGAGGGAGGATAGAGGAATGATCAGTTCTCCTCCATTTCTCCTGCCAGCCTAAATGCCATGGGCAGTGTAGCAATTGCCTCATGTACACTAACAAACCACTACTCCTAAACCATTCAAGCTCAATTTGTGAGAGATACATATACACTAAGAATTTAGAATCCTTGCTCTCTCATTCACAGACCAGAGACACTGAACAGGTTGTCAGCCAACATACTTATACCCCCTTCACAAACGACGGTCTCAACACATAAACCATCATACACATTGGTACTCACCAGAAATTTACCTTAACACCAGACACCTCTGAAACACAAACATGCTGCACCTAATACAGTACCTACAGCACTTAATACACATAAAACCACAAGCACAAGTGTCTCACCAAACAAGTCCCTAAGGCAAAGCGCATCTAAACCAAATTGTTTGGTCATAGGTGACTCTATAGTGAGACACACAGATGTCCCACTCATCAAGTTGGACAAGGAGAAGGTTACAGTCCGCTGTCTGTCAGGTGCCAGATTCCACCAGATCACACATGCAGTCAAGTCTCTCCAGAACAAGTAGCATTATGACCCTATCATAGTTCATGTTGGTGTGAATGAATTGAGACATACCTCACTAGATATATGAAGAGAGACATGACTGACCTCTCTGTATATGCATCTCAGGCTGGTATGTCCCTAGCCTTGAGCGCCATACTACCTCCACCTAAGATGATACCAGAATATCATCAAAAAATGATTGATTTCAACAATTGGTTTAGTTTCTAGTTTCATTCTAAGGGGATCCAGTGCCTGTCAGCCTTGGGTGCCATGATAGAAAGACCACACTGCTTTGCCAAAGATGGTCTTCATCTGTCACCTCTGGGATTTCAGTTACTGGCTTTGGCTCTTGCCTCCCCCATAGTGCCTTTTTTAGGCAATATCACAACAACAGCATTCAGGACATAAAAATTTTCAAACCTAGTATCTCCAAGGAGCAGATTGTATACGCTCTCTCCAATGCCAAAAACACAGCATCTATGGGATCTGATAGTATCCCAGGCTGTGTTCTAAATGGATTAAAACTGGAACTAGCTGCACGGCTGGAAACTCTTTTTAAGCACAGTCTGAGCACTGGTTTTGTACCTGCTGAATGGAAAACAGCAACTGTCATCCCTTACATAAATAAAGCGCCTACACATACCCTGGGAACTATAGACCAATAGGCCTGACCAAACTATTCTGCAAGGCTATGAAAAGAATAATCATGGACCTTATCAACAAAGATATAGGAGTTACCAAAGCCCTGTATGAAGGCAAATCCATGCATAAGGCCTACCTGGACCTGGCCAAGGCCTTTGATATTATTCCCCACTCAAGCATAATTGATAAACTCACCCAGCTGGAGATCAACCCGTATATTATCAGGTGGGTTATAAACTGGCTCATTGATAGAATGCACATAGTCTAAATAGGTGACTCTACCTCTACCATCAGACCATCAGGTGTTGTGCTGGGGCCCCTATTGTTTAGAATCATAGCTCTCAACCTCTTGGTACAAAAGAGCTGGACAAACCCAAAAATAATGGGGGACAAAGCCTCAAAAATAGGGACACATTTTAAATACTAATCTTATAAACTTAGAAAGTAGCTAGAATAAAAGGTCCAGTTTACCATGCACTTTCTGAAGTATGCAAAGTTTGAAACTGAAATGACTGCCATTATTTAGTGAATTCAAACCTCACTGATTTGCCACAGA